>NC_091459.1:43879870-44184275 GCF_027789765.1 Dendropsophus ebraccatus | reverse complement strand
TAGGAGATAGATATATAGGAGATAGATAGATAGATAGATAGGAGATAGAGAGAGAGATAAATAGGAGATAGATATCCCGTAGGAAATTGCTATGTAGCACCTTATTTTGTAGCTTTGATTACACATTTGTAGCAGACACATTTTAATAAATAAAACCTTACTACTTATACCGCCATTATATGGAGTGCAGACATAGGATAAAAGGGATTTAAAAAATATAGTAACTTTTATCCAAAAACAGCACCACCCTGTCCTCAGACTCTGTATGGTTATTACAACTTGGCTCCATTCACTTCAATGGAACTGAGCTGCAATACCTCACACAAACTGAAGAAGAGTGTGGCACTGTTTCTGGAAGAAGGTGGCCATGTTTTTCTCCTTTAAAGGGAATCTGTGAGGTCCGTACCAGGTCTAGGGCTGTAGATCTCAGCAGACAGGAGTGAGGTAGATATCACTGACAGGACCTTTAGTCCAGTGTAAACTTATATAATTGTCTTTTTTATTTCCAACTAAAGTTTCACAAAAGCAGCGGCAGCAGCAGCACCCTATAGGTCCATCAGTTAGAGCAGGAAGGGACGGGGGCAGAAGGTGCTGCGGTGGCTCCACCTCTGTGACACTTGATGAATATATGATTACAGAGGTTTACAATGGACTAAAGGTCCGGTCCCCGACCTGTACGCTGGGATCTACAGCTGTGCACCTGGTATAGACCCCACAGGTTCCCTTTAAGGGCACGTTCATACCTAATCCAATGCGGATTTGATGCTTCTGATTTAATCAGTTGAAATGAATGCATAAATATGCCGCATCAAATCCACAGCAGATCATGTTATAGCATTATTTTTGTGTGCTGGTGGTGGGTTCACATGTTTAAGGGAGTAGTGGGGACATGGCTAAATGAAGCAGAATTTGCTACAGTGCGTATTTTACACGGCTATCCATGATATGGTGTGTGGGCTGCTGGGGTTTGATTGCCAGGGCTGACTTTAAGTCCCAGTCCGGCCCTGGTCCTGGGTGTGTGTGGTGGACCTGTGTTTGTGTCCTGGGTGTGTGGTGGACCTGGGTGTGTGTCCTGGGTGTGTGTGGTGGATCTGTGTTTGTGTCCTGTGTGTGTGGTGGGCCTGTGTTTGTGTCCTGGATGTGTGTGGTGGGCCTGTGTTTGTGTCCTGGGTGTGTGTGGTGAGCCTGTGTTTGTGTCCTGGGTGTGTGGTGTACCTGTGTTTGTGTCCTGGGTGTGTGTAGTGGACCTGGGTGTGTGTGGTGGATCTGTGTTTGTGTCCTGTGTGTGTCGGTGGGCCTGTGTTTGTTTCCTGGGTGTGTGTGGTGGATCTGTGTTTGTGTCCTGGGTGTGTGTGGTGGGCCTGTGTTTGTGTCCTGTGTGTGTGGTGGATCTGGGTGTGTGTGGTGGATCTGTGTTTGTGTCCTGGGTGTGTGGTGGATCTGTGTTTGTGCCCTGGGTGTGTGTGGTGAGCCTGTGTTTGTGTCCTGGGTGTGTGTGGTGGATCTGGGTGTGTGTCCCGGGTGTGTGTGGTGGATCTGGGTGTGTGTCCTGGGTGTGTGTGGTGGATTTGTGTTTGTGTCCTGTGTGTGTGTGGTGGATCTGGGTGTGTGTCCTGGGTGTGTGTGGTGGATCTGGGTGTGTGTCCTGGGTGTGTGTGGTGGATCTGGGTGTGTGTCCTGGGTGTTTGTGGTGGGCCTGTGTTTGTGTCCTGGGTGTGTGGTGGGCCGGTGCTTGTGTGCTGTGTCCTGGGTGTGTGGTGGGCCGGTGCTTGTGTGCTGTGTCCTGGGTGTGTGTGGTGGGCTGTTTGTGTGCTAGTGCCATCCTCTGTCGGGCCCACCTCCTGGAGTGGTATGGTGTTACTGGTCAAGAGGGGGCCCCAAGTTGACCTTTCGCACCAGGGCCCATGACATTTTAGCTACGCCCCTGGCCACTGTAGATAGATAGATAGATAGATAGATAGATAGATAGATAGATAGATAGTAGAGTAGAGCTGAGCGAACCCTAAACTCTCTGCATTTCATTAGAGGTGGCTTAGGAAGTTAGATGCAGCCCTAAGGCTGCCTGGAAAATATGGGCATAGCCATTGGCAATAGATTGTATTTATGTCTTCCCACACTCCCTAGAGCTGCATTCAAACGATTCGGTTCACTCAATTCTAATAGATTGCACAAATCAAGGGTTGGTACAGGCAGGTGTGCAGAAACCTTTGTCAAAGGTACAACATTCAAGTAGTTGAGGAAGACCGCTGCAGTACTTCTTCACAATGAAAAAGTGTTATTTTTATTCCCTTTAAAGGGGTTGTTCACCAAGAAAAAAAAAATCTTTCAAATCAACTGGTGCCTGAAAGTGCCAGAGATTTGTAATTTACTTTCTTTCCAGTCTGGAACGCAGGAAAGGTTTTCTATGGAGATTTGCTACTGTTCTGAGCAGTTCCTGACATTGCCAGAGGTGGCAGCAGAAAGCACTGGGTCAGATTGGAAAGAATACACCACTTCCTGCAGGATATAGATAAGTACTGGAAGACAAGATTTTTTTTTTTTAATAGAAGTAAATTAGAAATCTCTGGCCCTTTCTGGAACCAGTTAATTAGAATTTCTTTTTTGGGTGGGTGGGGGGTGGGGGCTGGGATCTCGCTTTATTGAATTCAGCAATGATTCTGCTGCTTCACATATCCATTTCAAAAGCTTTAAAAATGGCTCTGTAAGGGGCAGCTGGAGTGTTGCTAAATTTGTTTGATGAAATAAAGCTAAGTCTTTATAACTATGCCATAGTGTTGCAGTGATCTTCTACTACTTGCATTGCTAGAAAGAAATGAAGCAGCACTCTAAGAGTTCATAAAGTGTTGCCAGCCGACACAGGTCCCGACCAAGAGTTCTATCAATGTAGTTGCAGAAAATCCATGGCACAACAATCTTCAAGAGCCTTATGAATATTTATTCAAAATTCATTGTGCAGCAATCTAAAGACCCAACGTTTCGGCAGCTACTTGCCACCATTTTCAAGCTTAAAGGGAACCTGTCACGGGGTGACAGGCTCCTGACCCCTCCGCTAGAGCACCTTATACGTACCTGATCGCGCTTCTTGAGACGGTCGGGTGACGGAGATTTCAGTGCCCGAAGCCCGGCGTGGGCACTCCTCAGATGAGTCCAACACTCATAGAGAATGACGGAGCGTCGGACTCACCATTCATTCTCTATGAGTGTTGGACTCGTCTCAGGAGCGCGCACGCCAGGCTTCGGGCGCTGAAATCTCCGTCACCCGACGGTCTCAAGAAGCGGGACCCGGCGCGATCAGGTACGTATAAGGTGCTCTAGCGGGGGGTTGGGAGCCTGTCACCCCGACACGGGGGGTGACAGGTCCTCTTTAAAAATGGTGACAAGTAGCTGCCGAAACATTGTGTCTTTGGATTGCTGCACAATGAATTTTGAATAAGTATTCTGTTTTAGAAGATTGGTGTACCGTGGATTTTCTGCAACTAGATAGATAGATAGATAGATAGATGATAGATAGATAGATAGATAGATAGATAGATAGATAGATAGATAGATAGATAAATAGATAGATAGATAGATAGATAGATAGATAGATAGATATGTAAAGTAGATTGTCGGCACTCCGGATAACGTGAAAAAACTGTGCAAATTTATTCAAAGTTGTCACAGCATTACAGGAAGGTAACGTTTCTGTGGCCTCTCGCCACCATTTTCAAGCCAGTGGCGAGAGGCCACAGAAACGTTGCCTTCCTGTAATGCTGTGACAACTTTGAATAAATTTGCACTGTTTTTTCACGTTATCCGGAGTGCCGACAATCTACTTTACATATCTACAAGTGGGCTCGAGGTTGGAGTTCCTTGCCTGGCACCCTTATTCTCCTGAGTGCTGCTGAATTTACTTAAAGATAGATAGATAGATAGATAGATAGATAGATAGATAGATAGATAGATAGATAGATAGATAGATAGATGATAGATAGATAGATAGATAAATAGATAGAGTCCAAACAACGTCAGCATTACAAAAATGAAATTAATAGTGATTTATTTTAGCTCATAGGATACAGCAGCAACGTTTCTGTTCAGTCAATGTGAACTTTTTTCAAGCCAGTGAACACTACCCAGCATACTGGTTTCTTATATACAGCACAAAACACATGTGGGTAATTGAATCAGTGTAGCAATAAAAATGTACAAACATAGTGCAGATAGATAGATAGATTGATAGATAGATAGATTGATAGATAGATAGATAGATAGATAGATAGATAGATAGATAGATAGATAGATAGATTGATAGATAGATAGATAGATAGATAGATAGATAGATAGATAGATAGATAGATAAAAAAAAAAAATCACATTTTCTATGCTGGTTTGTTTATTGAAGATTGTGGACCCAGATCAAGACACCCAATCCTGTATGTACACCAGAGGTATGCTACTTTTCTTGAATAGATAGATAGATAGATAGATAGATAGATAGATAGATAGATAGATAGTCATTAATATCTATTCATGCCTTACACCTTTAATTTATTGTATCAATAACTTTGACCCACAGATACCTACTGTACGCATGCTATAGTTTATATGGTTGAAAACACACAAGAATCATATGGGACCCGTGTCCTCCTCCAGGTGTGCGGTGTTTTCAGCCAACTCAAGCCCATTCAGCCAATCACGGACAGAGATAGGACAGTGCTGTAACCAGTGATTGGCTGAACAGCCTGTCATTTTAGTGACAACCCAATGACAGCCTGCTTAGCCAATCACAGGCCGTGGTTCTTTCTTGTCTCAGTCAGTCAGTAATTCGCTGAGCAGGCGTAAATTTGTTTAGCTGAAATGGAAAAGATAAAGGATTCTGTGCACTTTTTCTTTTTGTTCTGGAAAATTAATTAAAGAAAAACAATCCACCATATATCTCAGCCAATTACTGCCTGCGGTGCTGTCTCAGTCAGGATTTTAGTGGCTGTGGGAGACACCGGGGGAGCGCGAACAGGTAAGTATAGTTGAGAATTTTTTTTCATTGCACCAAAGCAGCAAAATGTCGCAATCTTTCAGCTATTTTAGTGCTTCACTGAAGGTTCGGTTCAGAAAAAGTGTGCCGAACCTGCCAAACTGAACGTTTGAAAAGTTTGCTTATCTTTACTAAATAGCTAAGGGGCGTATTCCACGGGCCAATCAATAATGTAAACGAGCGCCGATCTGGTAGATCAGCACTCGTTTACTGGGCCTATTCCACGCCTCGATGATCGGTTAGCGAGGGCTGCAGGGACATCGTTACCAATGTCCTTGAAGCCCTTGCAGCATACATTACCTAGCAGGGCTTCTCCTCCGCTCCATCTTTATCCTGGTCCCGCTCGCAGCATCAACTCTGGAGCGGCCTGACTGAGCTGTCAGACTGCTCAGCCAATCACTGGCCGCGGCGGTCCCGGCCTGTGATTGGCTAAGCGGTCTGACAGCTCAGTCAGGCGGCACGGAAGCTGCTGCTGTGTGTGGGACCAGAAGACAGAGCGGAGGAGAAGCTCTGCTAGGTAATGTATGCTGCTTGAATCGTCAGTCGCCCGCCACACACCGCTATTCCACGCAGCGATGCACGGTGGGTGACCTGATTATTTTAGGTTTGGGCCTAAATAAACATGATGACACGATCATCAGCTGATCGTTTTCTCTATTCCACCGAGCGATTATTGGGCCGATTCAGCCGATTATCGCTCCGTAGAAGAGGCCCCCTAAAACTATAATTTATCACTGGACTCAAGATGCTGTGGTGAGGGCATGTTTAAGGCTGGACAGCATGACTTTTCAGAAGAGCATCACTATCCCGTGACTCTTCGGCAGTATTATACATCCATGACTCTTCAGAACAGCAACCTAACCCCCGGACTCTTCAGCAGTATCACACATTCATGACTCTTCAGAACAGCGACCTAACCCCCGGACTCTTCAGCAGTATTACACATTCATGACTCTTCAGAACAGCGACCTAACCCCCGGACTCTTCAGCAGTATTACACATTCATGACTTTTCAGAACAGTGACCTAACCCCCGGACTCTTCAGCAGTATTACACATTCATGACTCTTCAGAACAGCGACCTAACTCCCGGACTCTTCAGCAGTATTACACATTTATGACTCTTCAGAACAGCAACCTAACCCCCGGACTCTTCAGCAGTATTACACATTCATGACTCTTCAGAACAGCGACCTAACCCCCGGACTCTTCAGCAGTATTACACATTCATGACTCTTCAGAACAGCAACCTAACCCCCGGACTCTTCAGCAGTATTACACATTCATGACTCTTCAGAACAGCGACCTAACCCCCGGACTCTTCAGCAGTATTACACATTCATGACTCTTCAGAACAGCGACCTAACTCCCGGACTCTTCAGCAGTATTACACATTTATGACTCTTCAGAACAGCGACCTAACCCCCGGACTCTTCAGCAGTATTATACATTCATGACTCTTCAGAACAGCGACCCAACCCCCGGACTCTTCAGCAGTATTATACATTCCTGACTCAGCAGTGCTTTGCATATAATTTATTTAAAATCTAATTATCCCAAAGTATAATAAAGTCACTTGACATGTTTCCTTTAACATTTGTTTTATATTTTTTATCCATAGTTTTAAAAACTATCTTTTACTGTACTGTACAGTACTAAGGTATTTCTATATCTTGGAACATAATGGCTGTGCATAATGATATGTACAGGTATCTGCTTACATTATAGTGTATCTAAAGTCTGCCACAGCCATAATTACAAGATTGCAGGATTCTTCTGCAGTGATACGCTTTAATATTCCAAAAATACAGAAGAAAATATTATTATTTATAATAAATTACCATTACATTTATATAAAAATGCAATTATTTTCCATACCATAGACCAAGATCACCGCTGTGCATACGAAATAACGCTGTTCTAAAATGACTGTAGTATGCATAGATGCTTTGTCCCACATGATTGCCCTAGCAGCGTACAAGTAGCCCAGAAGGAAAGCTATTTGTTGAAAGAAAAAGAAGATTGGAGTGCAGGTGGCTTATTGGTGACAAGTGAATAAGTGACAAAATGGAAGTGCTTCACATGGTTATAAGCTTTTGTTCCCTGGGGACTATGAGAGGATACATTAGCTCTTCATCCTACTCTATTAAAATCCTTTCAGCATGAGAACCTGAGTAAAATAAACAACATCCCATCAATACAAGTTCTTGGATTTCCTACTAATTTTTCAATGCAACAAACATTGCGTGCAGATAATAATAATAGGATCTTGTCATTTAGTGTAAATAGATGGTTCTTTTTAGTGTTTTACCATCTTATGTGTTTTCATTGATGGTATTTTATCATGCTGAATACAAACAAAGGAAGACAATTTGAAACTAAAAAGGGAACTCCAGCAATTTTTTCTTTCTTTTAAATCAGCTTGTGTCAGTAAGTTATACAGATTAGTAATTTACTTCTATTTAAAAATCTAAAATTTTTCAGTACTTATCAGCTGCTGTATGTCCTGCAGGAAGTGGTGTACTCTTTCCAGTCTGCAAAAGAAGAGCCCGTGGAGCCTCATCAAAGAGTCTCGAAACACAGGACTAGTCAGATATCCCTCCGGGAAGGACCCAGCCAAGGGTTGGCTCCTGTAAGGGGTGGCTCCTCCTTCTTTTGCATATTCATGTTTCCCAGGGGGCAATGCACCTAGGACTTCACTGCATTGAGCGCTTTCACTAGCAGCCGGCAGTGTTGTTGTTTGGCTGGTCTCCCTGAAATCAGCGATCTGTTTCTCTTATTCTTTCCAGTCTGACACAGTGCTCTGTGCTGCCACCTCTGTCTGTGACAGGAACTGTCTAGAACAGGAGAGGTTTTCTATGGGGAGTATGAACCCTCTCCTGCTCTCCAGAATGGAAAGAATGCACCACTTCCTGCAGGACATACAGCAGTTTTGTAAGGCTTGAGATTTTTTTAAAGAAGTAAATTACAAATCTCTGCTATTTTCGGGTACCAGTGGATTTAAAAGATATTTTTTTTGTGTTTTAGAGTATCGCTTTAGAGGTTTTTTCTTTTAAATTAACTGTTGTTAGGAAGTTATATAGATTAGTAATTTACTTCCAGTACTTATTAGTTGCTGTATGTCCTGCAGGAAGTGGTGTATTCTTTCCAGTCTGACACTGTTCTCTTTGCTCTCATCTGTCCATTACAGGACATGGTTAAGTTAAAAACATTCAAAATAACTACCTCTAATTGGAAGCACAAGAAAAGACACTGTATTTCCTCTAGAAATAGAAATAATTTGCAGTTTGGGTAATATAGGACAAGAATAATAGCATGCGCTTTGTTATATTAGGCATATAGTATCCCATTTGTTTGGACCATCTAGTAGAATTGGCTGTGAAGAAGTGATTACTATCACACAAAAACATTCCACACACCCACTAATATGGGACCAACATACTCTCATACACCTTATGGATCAGGTCACTGACATTGTCTCACCTTGCTTGTGACTTGTGATTTGAGCCCGAAATGTAAACGCAAACATAAAAAGTGAAAAAAAAAACCAGGAAAGCTTGGAAGAACATTGAAGCGTTACATATGTAGGTTATTCCTTATCTTGGTGGGCCCAGTTTTTTTTTTTTTATTTCCCTGGTGATAGTGAAGATGAAACACTGTGGTTAGACAACAAGAAGCAACCAAATTAACAACAGGAAGTGCTACCTCACATAATACAGAATGTGGGGGAGATTTATCAAACATGGTGTAAAGTGAAACTGGCTCAGTTGCCCCTAGCAACCAATCAGATTCCGTCTTTCATTCCTCACAGACTCTTTGGAAAATGAAAGGTGGAATCTGATTGGTTGCTAGGGGGCAACAGAGCCAGTTTCACTTCACACCACGTTTGATAAATCTCCCCGTGTGTTTACCAGTCCCTGCGCCCACCCAGATGTACGCAACTGCGCAAGTTTCCTCCCATCAATCTGAAAGAGCCAATGAACGTGTGGGGAAGGAAGGTTATGTATTAGCCATGTTCCCTACTGGAATTACTGGGATTGGTTGTTGTACGATTATCATCATTATGTATGTTAACCTCTTAAGGACCCATGACGTACCGGCACGTCATGGATCACTGTCACTTAAGGACCCATGACGTGCCGGTACGTCATCCCTTTAAACGGGCGCCGCGGCCGGCCGGGTCCCGATCGGGGGAGATAGCCTGCTATAATACATAGCAGGCCATCTCTCCCTGTCGGCATGGAGGGTTGTTAACCCCCCCCATGCCGACGATCGCCGCTATTGGCTGATAAGCCCATAGCGGCGATCGGAACCTTTCCGGGCCATCGGTGGCCCGATGACCCGGAAAAAAATGGCGGTCGGTGCTGTCCGAGGACGGCACCGACCGCCATTACTGTAAAAAGTAATGGTGGTCACGGTACCACCGTCCCGATCGCCGTGAACGGCCGGCCAGCCGGCCGGCCGTTCACGGCGATCAAAGTCCCCACAAGTAATAAATACCTGCTCCGGACCCCTCAGCTAGGTAGCTGAGGGGTCCGGAGCAGGTATTTGTACATTACTCACCTGTCCCGGGGTCCTGATCGGCGTCTTCCGGGTTCCCGGCGTCCACTTCCTCTTGTTGGGACTTCGGCTTCTTCCGTGAGTCCCGATCGTCTCTTTCCGGCTCCAGCGTCGTCTATTTTCGTATTTTTCCGGCTCCAGCGTCGTCTATTTTCGGATCTTGCGCTCTGCTGCCCCCTAGCGGCTGATAAGTGTAATACACGTATCAGCCACTACAGGGATGTTCAGAATGTAGTAAAAAAAAAAATTTTTTCCCAATTTTTTTTTTTTCTATTTTCCGCACCCTATCGCCGCTGAGTGTTGATCAGCATCGCACGAAAGTGCGCTGCTAATCAGCAACTCCTCCTTTTTGGCGTAGGGTGTTTTTTTTTTATATCCTACTGCCACGGTCTGCTTATAAGTGCCGAACATAAGTGCGGCATTCATCAGCAACACCATTTTTGGCGTAGGTTTTTTTTTGTATACTTACTGTAAAAAACACGTAAAAAAACACTACATTACACCACACTACATTGAATAAAGTTTTACACTACACCACTACATACCCCATATACCAATCCCCATATAAAGATGGCCCCCAGGGTGTTTTCGGTGTCGGACGCATACATTATTATTGCCTCCGACACCGAAACAGCCAGTGAGGATGAATGGGGGGATCCTTCTTTCCTCCATTCATCCTCATCCTCCTCATCATCCAGTGACGTGTCTGGGAGTAGCGTAGCGTACGCTGCCCCCCAGACACGTCTTTTCCGCCAGTACCGTCCCAATAAGAGATGACGGTATGGCGTGAAATTCTACAAACTCTGTGAGAGTACCTCAGGGTACACTTACAGATTTAGGGTACGTGCACACTGCGGAATGGCGAAGGATAACCCTTCGTGCATTCCGCAGCTGGCACCCGCCGGCGGACTGATGCAGGGGCGCGTCTCCGCCTGTGTCATAGACTCTATCCTATGCATGGGCGGATTCCATTATCCGTCATTCCATCAACACGTTGGACGCAGAGCGGAATCCGCCCGTGCATAGAATGGAGTCTACGACACGGACGGAGACGTGCGCCTGCATCAGTCCGCCGGCGGGTGCCAACTGCGGAATGCACAAAGGGTTATCCTTCGCGATTCCGCAGTGTGCACGTACCCTTAGAGTGTATGAAGGAAGGGACACTCGAATCCAGCCACCAGATGCCCACTCCCCCCCCCCATCCTCGGAGTTAGTGGGGAGATCGTCCGGGAACTGATCTTCCCACTGCTGGATAAAGGTCACCACCACCCGTACGGGGATAACCTTTATACCAGCACCCCCTCTTCCGGTCCCTCGCTGCCCGAGCTACTGTAGCTTGCGGCACGATCCGAACATATCAGAAGTAGTAATAGAGCCCTAATATTTAGCAGCCATGGAGCGGACCCAGCGCTTCTGGATATGAAGGACCCCGTATCGCACCAGGACAACATTTTCCAGGTGACGTCCCCCACACTGGAGAACGGGAGACCCCAGAAGAAGTGCAGAGTGTGGTGTAACAGGGGGATCAGGAAGGACACCATTTTCCAGTGTGACGCCTGTCCTGATCCCCCCGGCCTCTGCATACTGGATCGCTCCAAGGCGCACCACACGTCACTGGGGTTCTACATTATCTAAATTCTGTCCCTTATTCCTATTTCAGGGGTCACGTTGATCCAGGGATTATTCTGATCGCCATTATGGAGTCGGGAAGGAATTTTTCCCCTGTGATGAGGCTACTGTCGTCTGCCTCACGAGGGGTTTTTGCCTTCCTCTGGATCAACACAGGTTGAATTTGATGGACACCTGTCATTTCCAACCTTATAAACTAATAATTGGCCTAATACCCCCAAATAAATTAGAATTGTCCCTTTTCCCCAGCTAAGTAGGTATGGCCGCCATTCCCATTAGAGGATGCCATGATGCAATTACAAAGCCTCTGTGCGGCCAGGACAGTAGAAACCCCCCACAAGTGACCCCATTCTGGAAACTACACCCCATAAGGAATCTAACAAGTGGGGCAGCGGGTATATGGCCCCCTGGTGACGGCCACATTTGGGACGTGAAAATGAAAAAAATGGTATTTTTTATTTTCACGGCACATGTCCTACACATGTGCCCATCACTAGTGGGGTCCATATGCTCACTGCACCCCTTGTTAGATTCCTTATGGGGTGTAGTTTCCAGAATGGGGTCACTTGTCGGGGGTTTCTACTGTTCTGGCAGCACAGGAGCTTTGTAATTGCGACATGGCCTCCATCCCCCATTCCAGCCTCTAAATGGCGCTCTGTCCTTTTGGTGACTTGCCCTGTGCCCATATGGCAAATTATGTCCACATGTGGGGTATTTTCGTACTCAGGGGAAACTACCCTACACGTTTTGTGTTCATTTTCTTTTTTAACCCCTTGTGGAAATGGAAAAAAATCAAGGCTAGACCAACATTTAGTGTAATTTTTTTAAAATTTTTACTCTAAATCATTGATCTTGTCTTGATTTTTTCATTTTCACAAGGGGTTAAAAGATAAAAAAAAACACAATGTGTAGAGCAATTTCCCCTGAGTACGGAAATACCCCACATGTGGACATAAAGCGCCATGCGGGTGCAGGGTAAGCCTCCAAAGGGAAGGTGCGCCATTTGGTTTTTGAAGGCTGGATTTGGATGGAATGGATTTCGAGGGGCCATGTTGCATTCAAAAGGCCCCTGTGTTGCCAAGACAGTTAAACCCCCCACAAGTGACCCTATTATGGAAACTACACCCCTCAAGGAATGTAACAAGGGGTGTAGTGAGCATATGGACCCCACTGGTGACGGGCACAAATGTGGAACAATGTGGCGTGAAAATGAAATATTAAATTTTTTACACTATAATGTTGGTCTAGCCTTGAATTTATCATTTTCACAAGGGGTTAAAAGAGAAAAAAACACACAAAATGTGTAGAGCAATTTCCCCCGAGTCCGTAAATACCCCACATGTGGACATAAAGCGCCATGTGGGTGCAGGGCAAGCCTCCCAAGGGAAGGAGCGCCATTTGGATTTTAGAGGTTGGATTTGGCTAGAATGGATGATGAACGCCATGTCGCATTTACAGAGCCCTTGTGCTGCCAAAACACTGTAAACCCCCCACAAGTGACCCCATTCTGGAAACTACACCCCTCAAGGAATCTAACAAGGGGTGCAGTGAGGATATGGACCCCTGGATGACGGGCACATTTGTGCCATGAAAGTGAAAAAATGAAAATTTTCACTTTCACGTCACATTTTTCCACATTTGTGCCCGTCACCAGTGGGGTCCATATGCTCACTGCACCCCTTGTTAGATTCCTTGAGGGGTGTAGTTTCCAGAATGGGGTCACTTGTGGGGGGTTTCCAGTGTCTTGGCAGCACGAGGGCTCTGTAAATGCGACATGGCCCTTGAAATCCATTCCAGTGAAATCCAGCTTCCAAAAGCCAATTGGCGCTCCTTCCCTTTGGAGGCTCGTCCTGCGCCCGCTTGGCACTTTATGTCCACATGTGGGGTATTTCCGTACTCGGGAGAAACTGTGCTACATGTTTTGTGTTTTTTTTTTCCTTTTATCCCTTTGTGAAAATGAAAAATTGAAGGCTAGAACAACATTTTAGTGTAAAAAATACTTTAGTCTTTTTTCAAGCCATATTGTTTGGAAAATCTGTGAAGCACCTGTGGGGTCCAGATGCTCACCGCACCCCTTGTTACATTCCTTGAGGGGTGTAGTTTTCTAAATGGTGTCCCTTTAGGGGTGTTTTTTAGGTTTTGGCACCCCAGAGCCTCTGCCAACCTGAAGTGGTACAGTCAAAAATGACCAAAAATAACGGAGCCATTGAAATTCACTAGGCGCTCCCTTATATCTGAGGCTTGTGGTTGCGTCAAATAGCGCAATAGGGCCACATATGGGGTATTTCTATAAACTGCAGAAATGGGGCAATCAATATTGGGGTGCATTTCTCTGGTAATAGGTTTATAATTATGAAAAATATTGGATTACAATAAAATCTCTGCACAGAAAATTAAAATTTTCAAATTTCTTACACACTTAGCTTTTATTTCTGTGACTCCCCTAAAGGGTTAAAAAACTTTCTGGATGTGCTTTTGCAGAGTTTAGGGGGTGCAGTTTCTGAAATGGGGTGCTTCGTGAGGCTTTCTAACACACAGTCCCCTCAAATACACTTTAAACCTGAACAGTTCCCTAAAAATATCTGATTTTGAAATTTTACTGAAAATTTGGAAATTTGCTGCTAATGTTTTAAGCTTCCTATTGTCTAAAAAAAATGAAATATAGTTTAATAAATGCCGCCAACATAAAGTAGACATGTTGCTAATGCTATTTAATATATAATTTATGTGGTATAACCATTTTCTGTATAAGCAGAAAAGTTTTAAAGTTGGAAAAATGCATTTTTTCACAATTTTTCACGCTATTTTGGGTTTTTTCATAAAGATTCGTTATAAGTATCGACTCCAATTTACAAGAAATGTGAAGTACAATATGTCACGAGAAAACAATCTCAGAATCAGCCGGATAGGTAAAAGCATCCCGAAGTTATTAATGAATAAAGTGACACTGGTCAAATTCATAAAATTTGCTCCGGTCCTTAAGGCCATTTCAGGCTCTGTCCTTAAGGGGTTAAGTACATGCTATAAAAACGCAACGCTGAGGGGAATTTTTTTTATAGTCTTTCCTGATTCTTGTTCTGTCCAGTAGGGAGAGTGAAATGAGCAGGGACAGCATCTGAATTTAGTTAGGCAGCAATAGTCACAGTGGTAGTTGTAGTGTGGTAGTGGTAGCCGCAGAGTTCTTATACGGGCTCATCCGAGCGCGCCTGCAGCTGAACTCCCCACTGCACACTATGGAGCGAGCGACCGGAACGGCTCACTCCATAGGTCGCACTGACAGGGTTTTCTGGGGCTACTATTTAATGAATAGCGGCCGCAGAAAATGACATGTCAGTTTTCTACTGCGCCGCGAGAGATCCCGGCCGGGATTCCATAGAAGATAAGGCAATGTATCTTTTCGTAAAAAGTATAGCCGTCGTTGCCGATTACAACGGCCGTACATTTACGAAAATATACGTTGTGTGAACATAGCCTCAGGATGCATTTCTTAACCCTATAATGACTAGGCATCCTTTGTGGGGGAAAAAGAACCCAACAGTCCTTTTTAGGAATATATATATATATATATATATATATATATATATATATATATACATACAGTGGTGACTTGGATTGCGAGCATAATTCGTTCCGGGACTGTGCTTGTAATCCAAATCCACTCTTAAACCAAAGCAAATTTTCCCATAAGAAATCAGAGAAATGCAGACAATTGGTTCCCCACCCCAAAAATAATGATTTATAATTCTGAATAACATGTAAAACTAATGAAACGAATATTCAGAAACAGCAGGATATGTGATATTATAAGTTACTGTACAGTAATGGAGAGGATGGCAAACACAAGGGCTGACAAAGACTGCAGGGAGCATGAAGGAATGAGCAGGACAGATGTGGGCACAGTATAGCAGCACTCTCTTTCCGGGGAGAGAGGGGTTACAGCTATGGAGAGATTACCCCCCACAGTCCTGTCCCCTGATGCAAGCCCCAGCCTGAAGTGGATCTGCCATGATTTGGAAGGTGAGGGAGACTTCCTGGGTCAGAGTACAGGGCTGTAGACCCCCTATGCAGACCATGCCCCTCCTCCACTCGCGCTCCAACTCAGTACAGGGAGCTCTCAAACCAGAGCAATGCTCTTAATCCAAGTCACAATTTTGAAAAAACAAAACACTCTTAAACCAAGTTACTCTTAAACCAAGGTACCACTATATATATATATATATATATATATATATATATATTTCCCATTAATCTTTCTGTCTGGTTCTGCTATGTTCCAGAGTGATTGCCAGTATATACACACAGGCGAATAAAAGATACACTAATGCTCCGCTATTATGCATTTTACACTTAGCACCTGAAAATCTGAATGCTCGTGCGTACCTCTAGACCGAAACGTACGCTTCTACTGTACATTCATTATTTGTTCGTTCGTTTTTTATGTCCATGTTCGTGACCCTTTTTCTCATGTCTGGATCCACTTTTTTTCAGTGATTCTCATAGTATGTAGTCAATAGGGTATAAAACACAAACATGGTACAAATCTTTCCATATACTTTTTCTCAACGTTTTTCAACCTTAGAATTGTCTAAAATACACGTTAAAGTAACTGAAACCAGCTGCTTTACTACAAGCATTCAACCAGTTGCTTTTTCTTAAATGCTTCTACTGCGCTATTTATTACACAGGGTAAACCCCATGTGCATTGTCGTTTCTTCCTCCTAATATGTAGACAATGTATCATAATTCTGTGTTTACAAAACAAAACAATTCATGTTTAACAAACTTTGACTTAAGAGGGTATTTCTGTATGTGGAAGCACACAGCATGCTCTGAAAGCCTTTCCACAAGCTTGATGCCTTGGGAATCTCCCTATGGATCTCTCCAGCAGATGTGTGAATGGCACAGGGTGAAATGTCTATCAGATGACTATACAACCAAGACAAGGAGGAGAAGGAGGTGGTAAAGAAACTGAGAGAGGATTCCCCCCTGTAGCCCTCCTCCTCTTCTCCCTCACACCTCCTCCTCCTTCCCCTTGTGTGGATGAGAGCATCTCTCCTCTGCTGCTTGTGATCCAGGCTCAGGAGCTCTCTCTCATTGCTTGCAGCATGCAGGGAATGACATGTTGCCAGGCTGCTGCTTCTTCTCTGTGCTGCCTCCAGCCCTGGGATATGTGAGCAGCTGGAGAGATCAGCAGCCTCTTGTGTCCCACTCCAAAACCCCTGACTGATCCTAGCAGTAAAGGTATGCTGTGGCTGCAGGTGACCTCCTAGGTCCTAATGCCGAGGTTTGCACTGAGACCTACACAAGACACTTGCTATTTGACTTCCCTGGGAGCTTGCTGACAAGGAGTATTGGACATCAGGCTTTTGGAAACCATGGGTGTTTGCAGCGGCAGGTGCACACTGCTGTTTATTTGTGGGATGCAACTGGTAAGTGACACACTGGCTATCTGCTTCCCTCTTGCATCTGTACTGTGCCAAATTGCATATATATATATATATATATATATATATATATATATATATATATAAATTTAAAGGGTTTTTGGATGCAATCTGAACTGTGTTCTAAATCAATTTTGATGCCATTGATCTCTGCAAAGCCTAATTGAGTTGAACAAGGAAAGACCTCTACTATAACACTCATCCTCCTTCCAAATTCAACTATAGTTAATCCTCCAAAGCATGACTTGCCTGGGAGAAGTAGTGTTAATAGAAGTGGAATTGTGAAGCAGAGAGGAGGATGACACAAGCCCCTGAACTGCAGACAAACTGGCAGCTCAAGGGTAACCTATAGTGTAGTAGAGGTGTTTGCTTATTTGCATGAAAATGTATGAATGAGCTTTGGTCCTGGTTAGCAGAAAATGAATGAGGACTGAAGGAAGGCTAAGGATAGTGCTATGCTATCTTGTATACCATTGCTGCATTTCATTCTATTAGTATAATTATGGTTGTGGCAGCATGAAAGAAGTAAGGACTGCAATATAAGCTTTCAATGTGTTTTCATTATATTGATCTGTGTCTTTCAAATTGGTGAACATACCCTTTAATGTTCTGTCTTCACAACTTGCAAAAAATTACAGAACTGTCAATAAGTTATGAGGAAAAAGAGAAGGCCCAAGGGGCATGTAGGGTATCCACTTGCAAGGCTTGACAAGTCATGTGATCTGGGCTATTTGTGTTATTTGGTACAGTAATGTGAAGATGTGGTCTAGTGTGCACCAAGGAGTCGTAGAACTCACTTAGTGCAGCTATGCGGTGTGTCCTCTATGATTTGCTGTATGCAGTTACTGGAGTTCATTGTAGCTCTATTGACTAAGCAATAGGGTGGAAATAGCAGCGTGACCTTATTGTATGTTCTCTGTCATTTCTTTTCACATCTCTATATGTTTAGGATGCAAAACCTTTGTGTAACCGACATGATTCATTTATTTACGGTCTAAAAGGAGCAAAGTTGCATTGAGTAGAATAACACTGGGATGTGTGCCAATGTCCTTTTGTTTGCAGTAGTGCGCTCCCACAGCTTTAAAAGCCTTTTTTTATTGGCCAGAAGTAGTCAATATTGTGTGATTTTTATAGCAAAACAGTCTTGAAATGATTTATGCTTTGTTAAAACAATACACGGCTAATAGAGCTGTTTTTTTTTACATTTATTTGAATACAAAGTAAGATACAGTGCAATGTATTAAAGGGGCGGTATGTCAATCATGTTTGTATAGAAATAACAAAAAATTATATTTCTGAGCAAATTGTGGAATTTATTTTGCAGAGGAACAGAACTATAGTAAAAGTACCTATAGAGTAAAAAATAGTTTCTATGAAGTTTGTCTATTCCTATAATGGCCACTAGTTGGCAGCAGATATATAATTTATTGACAGAATGAAATGTTAATTCCTTTCTTATTAGGGGAAGAGAATAGGGAAGGAAGGATGTTCACAGCCTATTGCATTGACTGGAGTATGTCTTTAGGTGAAGTCTTGTTGGTCTTGGTTAACCAGGGAGCCTATTGCATACAGTGTCTTTACTTGTGTAAATTTCATGTGATCATAACAATACGACAATATCAATGTGTGTTTTCTGTGATTTTACATACTGTAGAACTGCAGGTAAAGCTGCTAAATTATCTTATGGTGAAAACGGCAGAAAATCAATTGTTTTTTTTTATGTTACACCTGATATGTAGGTGGCGGAAATGTGACTGAACTTTACATCTATACATCTGAATGGGGCTGTTTCTGCAAAGCGTGCATTTATTTCTGCAAATCCCATTTAGACATTTGGGCCAGTTGCAGAACTTTCTGCAACAAATTTGATACTTTATACATGTACCCTCAGTCAGCTATTTACTGTATGTACTTTGTAAGCTAGAATGATCTAATTCATCAGTATATGCACAACATAGGTTATTGTTCTCCAAGTATTTCCTTACCTCTTTATTGATCAATAGCATCAATGAATTCCCATCAATTTTAAAATTCAAGGTCCTCAATGTTGGAAACTACGATCCACTCCAAACAACCCTTTTCTCGCTAGAGTACATCCGACCTATGTGCATATCATTTTGAAATTCAAGAGAGATGAATGGTCACTGATTTGATAGGAGTGCTCCAATATAAACCCATCATTTGATGGCATTTGCTGGGAGAATGTGACTTAATGATCTTCCTTTAACAAAATTATTTTTTCATAGCGCATAAATAAATTGGCAGCTTGTCTTTTTGGGCTTTGTCCTACATTTTCTATGTGCTGAGATGTAGAATAGTATCATATCACATTGTGTTTAATTGTAGATAATTATGTAGCATCACAAAGATTAGATGGATTCATTTGCTTCCTTATTGTATTTTGTGAAAATATCTAGTTCTTCTAATATTGTTATTATAATATTAGTGGTACTGTTTAATGATACTGCAGATCTTTTTATTGTGGACCACCTGCCTATGGATGAATACTCACAGGTGGCTTTGCGTCTGTATCTGGAATATTGGGGGGATGAGTAAGGATGGATCAGCTGTGAATTGCTATAATTGTTGAAATGGCATTTATCCGGAATATGCTGCAATACATTTGCACTTCTTTTCACTTGATGCTTTAGAATTTCCTAAGTGCTGGATTTTACAGCTTTGACCCATGTCTAGTATATCACATTGTGTCATATTCTTTATAATACAGAGATTACTGTGTAATACATTCTGATGCCATAGCTATCTCTAATAAAAAAAAAAAAACGTCCAGAAATGTGATTTTAAGATCAGAATGTTGAGTAACGTGCACAGAGAAAGTTGTTGTCCTACAGTATTTTCTAATAGGCTTGGTTCACTTTTTGTTTTAACATACAGAAAAAACTTGGTCAACAACATTTTTGGGTACACTAAAACATAAAAAAATATCCAACGATCCATTTCAGTCCGTTTTTTTTTTTTTTTTTTTAATAATGTAAGTCAATGGGAAACTGATCCTGTTGGAAGGCATGCAACTGTATCCGATTTTACCATTCCTTTTTGTCATTAAACGGACAGCAAAAGTTAAACAGACAGCAAAAACACAGTGTGAACCTAGCCACAGATTTATCAATAAGTGGTCATGCTGCAACAAATAAATAAAAATGTTTTCCTACATTTAGGCTATGGGAACTACACCTTCACTTCCAACGGATGTATATAAGCTCTAGAGATGAGCGAATCTCGAACACACTCGAATCCGTTCGAAGCCGAGCGTGTGGCAATTGATTATTGGTGGCTGAATAAGTTGGATGCAGCCCTAGGGAGTCCTAGAAAACATTAACATAGCCTATGCAATTTTTGCTTGTGCTGCTATTTTGTAATAAGAAAATTTTACGGGATGTCCAGGACTCCGGAGGATGCCTGTGCAGTGGCTCCTGACTCCAATCTTACAGTGCCATTGATTCTTGACTTCTCAAACTGGCACTGGTGAAGGACAACTACTGTAGTCCTCAGCGTCCAGATTCTGCTACTAAATTGACTCTTAGGAGCATGGAGAGCAAGCATGGTAAGGCCAGCAACAGTGATGTCACCACAGCGCTACTGGCCTGAATTGTTAGTCAATTTTGAATGTCCTGCCCTTCCCAAGGATATGTTCACACTGAGTAATATAGTCCCTTCTTCCTCTGTGTCTCTATGGGAGGGCTCGCGTGCCTCCACCAACCGTCGCTCTCTGCTCAAAGAATTGACATGTCAGTTGTTTGAGTAGAGAGCGACGGAAGCTGAAGTGCGTTAGCCATCCCATAGAGACACTGTGTGACCCTGAGTGGGTGGGATTCTGCCTATATTACTCAGTGTGAACATACCCTTAACCAGAGAGGAAGAGAAGGACAGACTGCAACACAGTGGGGAAACAGCCAGGTGGGGAATCCTCTTTAATGAGTATACAAAAGGTTCTCTCTCTCTCTCTCTTTCTCTCTCCCTCTCTCTCTCTCTCTCTCCTTCTCTCTCTCTCTCTCTCTCTCTCTCTCTCTCTCTCTCTCTCTCTCTCCCTCCTTCTCTCTCTCTCTCCCCCCCCTTCTCTCCCTTCCCTCCTTCCTCCATTCCTTTCTTCCTTCCTCCCTCCCTCCCTTCCTTCCTTCCTTTCTTCCTCCCTCCCTTCCTTCTCTCTCTCTCTTTCTCTTCCTTCCTTCTTCCCTTCCTTCCTTCCTCCCTATCCTCCTCCCTTGCTTAATTTTTTCTTTTACCTCCTTCCTTCCTCCTTATCTTCCTTCCTTCCTTCCTTCTCTCTCTCTCTCTCTCTCTCTTCCCTCTTTCCTTCCTTCCTCCCTCCCTATCTTCCTTCCTTCCTCCCATCCTTCCTTTTCCCTTCCTTCCTTCCTTCCTATCTTCCTTCTTTTTTTCCTTCCTTCCTTCCTCCCTCCCTTTCTTTCTTCCTTCCTTCTCTCTCTATTTCTCTCTCTCTCTTTCTTATGTATGATGACACATAAGAGTATACATGTTTAATTCCCTAGTTAACACAAATAGTGTCAGGTATACAAAATGTTCCCGACAGTATAACAAGCTGCATGGGTTTCACACAGCCCGGCTCACCAATTATTTACTACATCTTTGATCACACTGGTTCATGGTGTCAAAACAACATTTTCCTTTAGTTGGTGTTTCGTTTTCTAGGCTAGCACTTCTGCAGAAATAAGAGATATCCTAAAACTTATATCCAGTCCAGAAATTAGCAGTGTATGCAGAAGTGAACATTAGGCAGCAATTTACTTTACATGAGGTGATTTATACATACTTTTCTGCTTCATTATCATTGCTGGTACAGAAAATCATGAAAAATTATTTCTTGCTACCTCAGGAGATTATCTAGTTCATGGCAGCAGAAAAACACATCCCAGTGTATTGTATCGCGCAGTATAGTATATCCTTATTCCGGCCATTAAATCATTTTCTAACATTAAGTCACTCCACTCAGTTGTGAATCCGTAACTTCACTGTTAGTATTAGTCATTGACCCAGAGGTTTTCTTTGCTTAATGTAACATTTCATATGCCTAAATGATACACTAGAAGAATATTAACTAACCCTCAACTGGAGATGTGATTTCATATTGAAAAAAGGGGTTGGAAAATGACTGCTTAGATTGTGGGCTTCTTTTAGATACTATAATCATACAGAAGATATCTGGTTGCTGGAGCCCATGATCTGCATTACATCTGTGTAACATTCTGAGCAGTCAGTCCTTAGTAGTGAGGAGCAAACATGTTCGTAAATGTTCATATGTTCGTACAAACATGACGCTAATTGATTGTGTTCGCCGATCATAATAAATTTGTTTGATGATCAGAATAGTCATAATGATCATTTTCGAATGAATTTAAACTTGCAAATGTAAGCAACTCCAAATAGAATAAGACCATCAGTAAGATATCATAGACCTTCTATTACGAGTACACGGTTTGGGGTTTACTGGCAGAGCGTCTAATCTTTTCTGTGTAGCAAAATTCATAAAAGGAACATGAAATAACTTCTGTGTACTTTGCCTGCAATGTAAAGCTGCTTAAAGTCTGTCTGCTTTATTTTCTGATCTGACTGGCCCCACACAGCTATAATCAGTTTCTAAGCTTTGTACTATGTCTTTATATCCCACGAATGCCAGTCCAAGTTCATTCTGTAAAAAAAAAACATACACGCTTAGCATCTCTCTTCCCATGGGAACGGGAAACCTATTTCCATCCGATGATATATAATGCACCACAGAATGGTGGATCACATGTCTAGCACAAGCCAATTTTAATCATGTTATTACAGTATTTGGTAAAGGTAACCTGGAATGAATAACAGAGCATTACATCAGTGATTATAGAGAAAATAGTTTTTAATTTAAATAATTGCAGATTTTGCAAACAGAACTTAATAAATCTATACTTACCTGTCCATGATCCCCTGGTGTTCTCTTTTGTGTCCTTAGCCGCCTCAAGCCCACTCAAGCAATTACTAAGTGAAGGGCAGTGCCCCAGCCAGTGATTTGCTGAGCGGGCTGTCACTCTTGTGAATCACTGGCTGTGGCACTGTCTATTCTCAGTCAGTCAGTAATTGGCTGAGTGGGCTGTCACTCTCTAATCAGCCAATTACTGACTGACTGAGAAGGGACAGCACCAAGCCAAGTCATTGGCTGAGCAGGCGCTGTACCTCACTCAGTGATTAGCAAGCGGGAGGGAGCAGCCTTAGCAAGCTGGAGGGGGCTGAAGACACAATGAAGATGACACTGGGAGAGCGCAGACAAATTTTTTCGCTCTTCTCTACCATTTACCATACAGGATCAATGACAGTTCCACACAGTGATATGTGTTTTTGTTTTTGTCTTCTGCCGGGTCCTGGCAGTGAATTACCTTTTGGCTATTCCTACTCAACATTTGCTTGTTGTGGTCCCTCCAGTGTGCTGCGGTGACTTCCCCAATACGTTGATTAGCGTTGTGCCTACTTGCACAACCCTAGTAGGTGAGTGTACAGTTAACCCTTTTCGGGTGTTTCTACTGCTCACTTTATTTTACTTTGACTATATTGCACCAGGAAGCGCCCTTCTGTTTGTGTTTTGTTGTAGTACTATAAATCAAAGTAAATTGGAGTTAATTATGGCAAAATTCTATGCCAGCCGATCGATGGCCTCAATCTGACAGTGTGGTGGAAGCAGTGTCAATATTGTGTAAAGTTTATTAAGATACATGCACCTTTTCATAAAATAAGAGCATTATATGCAAGTGCTTCTCTTGTTAGAAAATGCTTGTCTTGGTCTACTCTCCCATGTATCTGTCAAAAGCAGGTCAGTCCTCCGCCTCTTGCTTTGCTTCAATCATTCTGGTGATATTATAATTCTCAACTCCAGTCGTCAAGACCCCACAACAGGTCCTGTTTTGAGGATCTCCCTAGTATTTCACAGGTGACAGAACTATACTCAGTTCATCAGGTATGACCACAGCTGTTCTTTGTATGGAATATACATGACCTGTTGGCCAGTCATGAGGGCTGGAGTTGAAAAACACTGTTAGGCCATGATCAGATCATCGCGACCGGTACTGCAGTATTATCCGGATGATCTTCACTACGAATTTCCCGCTGTATACAATGGAGCCTGTGGCCAGATCCGCACGCTCCATTGTGTGAACTGACATGTTCTCTGTGGCCACAGAAAACTGACATGTCACTTTTCTGCGTGGCCGCTAGCGATCCTGGCCGGAGTGTATACTATGTGTATACACTCCGGCCAGGATTTTCTCAGCTTGTAGCACAATGTAAGTTCAGTATTAATCACAGCCGTTGTTGAAAATTGGCAACTATGGCTGTGATTAATACTAAATTTATGTTGTGTGAACATGGCCTTAAACTGTTGTTGTATGTGTCAAGACAAGCGTGAGGTTGTATAATCAGAATACATTTGATATGTTTTGTGGCTTTGATGTCATAAAATTGTGCTTGCTTTTAAAAAAATTTTTTTAGTCCCAATCTAATTTTTAAAAGATGCTCTGTTATATGTCTATATGACAATACATTACTGTCTCTGCATTTAAAATGCACAGAAATGTGTTAGGACATACTTTAACTATTTAGGGATTATAATTAGACATTGTTGGGGTGTTTGTTAGGCCCAGGGTTATAAGGGTCTTCCAGCCAATCCCAGTAATCACCTTACTGAGAGCAGTAAGACAAGGAGATAATCCTCCCTTTGATTGTATAGTGATCAGCTTATTTTTACAGTGCTTCAGAGGCTACACTTCCAGGATCAAAGATAGCCATCTCCAGCCCGCTCAGCCAATCACTAACTGAGACAGGACGGCACCAAGGCCAGTGATTGACTGAGCAGGCTGTCACTCCTGACATGTGGATGACAGCCCACTCAGCCAATCACTGGTCGTGGCGCTTTCCTGTCTCAGCCAGCTATTGGTTACGTGTCTGGAGGCGGCTGGAGACCCTAGAGATGGGAGGAGGACACTGGTAGAGTGCGTACAGGTAAGTATTGATGAATAACCTTTAAATTGTGCAGCCGCCATGTTTACTAACTCTTTGCAAAAGTTTGACTTTTTGCTAAGTTTATAACAAACCTTGTTTCATATTATTAGTTTTGCTAATCTTTATTCTTAATATTTTTAACTTACTTCTTATGTAATTTTCAGTGATAAAGTCAAGGGATTTCTATGCAGTACAAAATATTATGGGTACATGAAAATACTGTATAGTATAGCAGTCTTCATAACCCCTGACCACCTCCTTTGAAATCATTGTTTATCTGTCTTGAACTTCTTTGGGGTTATCTCTGTATGGTTATACTTTGACCATCCAAGACCTTATAAGCCAATCATTTAACAAGCCATTATTAGGACTCCCTTACAAAATGTTATGGAATAACATAAAAGTAAAGTGTACTTCTCAAATATATTATTTCTAGTATAGCTATGACTTATTATTATTATTATGACTTATTATTTACTATTGTCTACATAGGAAATTTCGGAAGTGTATCCACTTTCTGAATGCCTCCCTGATTTTACAGTTGTTGCATCGTAATATAATACTTAATTTAAACATGCTAGTTTTCTTACTATCTATGACCTCTTTGAACTAACAGTACTAAAACAGTGGCTTATACTCTTTTAAAGGACTGATTATCACTGGAACTTCTTTATAGAAAGAAAGATATTGTAACCTTTATATAATCTTGTAAGAGGATCACTTTAACTGCAGTGGATTCAAACAGAGAAGAAAGGCAACCATTGCTGGCTCTTGAGCCCTCAGAACAACAGGCTGAGGACTGCAGATATATAATGGGTTATTTTTTAAAGTGAAGGTGTACTATTTTTTTTTTTTTTTTTTTACCTCAAAGCAAGGTCTTCATCAGGTACCTGATGAAGTTTTCTAATTCAGGGAAGAAGCACATTTTCTTCTTGGCTTTAGAAATAGATCAAGAGGCAAGTGAGTTTACCATGATAAATAATAGCCTCCCAAAAAGTAACACCATTAATTTTCTCAGACAAGAATATCTCTTCTGAATAGTCGCTATTAGTGAAGTATATATACATATGCTATATATACTCATCAATGTGATGTCCTAATATAATTTTAAGGGGTTGTCTACAAAAAATAAATAAAAATCACTCTTAGACATGCTGCCAGGGCTGCCGGAGACATGTCAGTAATGTATACTTACCCAGGGGCGTAACTAGAAATGGCTGGGCCCCATAGCAAACCTTTGATTGGGGCCCCCCCTACCCCAAATCCACCCCCACCCCTGACCGACCACTACGCCATCAACACACCCAGATCTACACAGGTTCTGTACTCCATATAAATTACAGTGTAGTTACATCAGGTGACTCACAGGGGACGTCTTCTCTGATCGGAGTTCTTCCCTTTTCATCATCTTCTCCATCTGTCCTGGGCCGTTATGAGAACTTCTCGGAGCCACGAATCCACAGAATCTGCCAGACAGACATATTAGGCTCCTCACACTGACACCATCCTCATCTGTATACAAACTGCACATCTGTAATGGCCCCTTTGTACCCTCTTTCAGTGAGTAGCCCTGACTCCTTGTATAGGAACATATATATATATATATATATATATATATATATCCCTTATAGTATATGCCCCCCTCTGTGTAGACAGCTTATAGATTGCCCCTTGTTCAGTGCTCCGTATAGATGGCCCCATGTGCATCACCTATATCAGGGGTAGGGAACCTCGACTCTCCAGCTGTTGCAAAACTACAACTCCCATCATGCCTGGACAGCTAAAGCAGTAGTTTTGCAACAGCTGGAGAGCCGAGATTACTTCTGTGTAGTCCTCTTAGAGATGACCCTGTATGTTGTCCACTCCCCCATATAGCCCCCTTATGTTGTCCAGCCCCCATAAAGCCCCCTTATGATGTCCAGCCCCCCCCCCCGTATAGCTTCCAGTGTTGTCCATCCCCATCCCACATAGCCCCCAGTATTATGCATCCCCAGCCCCCACATAGCCCCCAGTATTGTGCATCCCCATCCCCCATATAGCCCCTAGTATTGTGCATCCCCCCACATAGCCCCCAGTATTGTGCATCCCCATCCCCCACATAGCCCCCAGTATTGTCCATCCCCAGCCCCCATATAGCCCCCAGTATTGTGCATCCCCAGCCCCCACATAGCCCCCAGTATTGTGCATCCCCAGCCCCCACATAGCCCCCAGTATTGTGCATCCCCAGCCCCCACATAGCCCCCAGTATTGTGCATCCCCAGCCCCCACATAGCTCCCAGTATTGTGCATCCCCTTCCCCATATAGCCCCCAGTGTTGTGCATCCTCAGCCCCCACATAGCCCCCAGTATTGTGCATCCCCCTATTTAGCCCCCAGTATTGTGCATCCCCAGCCCCCACATAGCCCCCAGTATTGTGCATCCCCAGCCCCCACATAGCACCCAGTATTGTGCATCCCCAGCCCCCACATAGCCCCCAGTATTGTCCATCCCCAGCCCCCATATAGCCCCCAGTGTTGTGCATCCTCAGCCCCCACATAGCCCCCAGTATTGTGCATCCCCAGCCCCCACATAGCCCCCAGTATTGTGCATCCCCTTCCCCACATAGCCCCCAGTATTGTGCATCCCCAGCCCCCACATAGCCCCCAGTATTGTGCATCCCCAGCCCCCACATAGCCCCCAGTATTGTGCATCCCCTTCCCCACATAGCCCCCAGTGTTGTGCATCCTCAGCCCCCACATAGCCCCCAGTATTGTGCATCCTCAGCCCCCATATAGCCCCCAGTATTGTGCATCCTCAGCCCCCTATTTAGCCCCCAGTATTATGCATCCCCAGCCCCCATATAGCCCCCAGTGTTGTGCATCCTCAGCCCCCATATAGCCCCCAGTATTGTGCATCCCCCTATTTAGCCCCCAGTATTGTGCATCCCCAGCCCCCATATAGCCCCCAGTATTGTGCATCCTCAGCCCCCATATAGCTCCCAGTGTTCCCCTCTGATAAAAATAAACAAAATACAACTCACCTAACCACACGCTCCCCCGTCGGTCGCCGGTCTCCTCTTCTCTCTTCCTCCGACCAATAAGCCGCTCCATGCTGAAGTCCCAGGCAGCGCCATCACTGAGTTCAGGCTGCGCCCCGGCGGCTGGGACTTCCTGTACAGGGAACGCAAACCGGAAGTCCCAGCCGCCGCGGCGCTCAATGATGGCGCTGCCCGGGACTTCGGCAGGGAGCTGCTCATCGGGCGGAAACTCTTGTGATCGCAAGCAAAACGCTGCTTGCGGTCACAAGAGTGATTGACAGCGCGGGAAGCCTATGGTTTCTCGCGCTGTCAATCACGACACTTAACACCCGGGAGGCCCGCTCGGCCCCCGGGTGCTTCAGACAGTCAGCTCTGGGGGGCCCAGGCCACGGGCCCCCTGGTGCCAGGGGCCCCGTAGCGGCCGCTACGGCTGCTACGGCGGTAGGTCCGCCCCTGTACTTACCTGTCTCGCTCCCCCGATGATACTGGTGCAGAGCAGGCAGCCTGGGAATTGTACACAGCAAGGGACTTACTTGTCATCATAAAAAAACTTTTGACATATCATAGAGACATAGATTGGAAATATGCTGCAGCAAACTGCAAGTGTCAGGACTCGCATATACTCCATTCAGCTTACATACAATAAAAACTTCTAGAGTTTTTGTTTATAAAAAAAAAAGTTGCTTAGAAAACCATTTGATCAAATAGAATGTACAAACTCACCACATTAAGGTGAACCCCAGATAGTTGGACTCTACACTTAGCTCATGGCCTCCCTCGGACCTAAATTCTACAAAACTGGGCATTGGGGATCAACTAAACTCTGTGTAAAACACCCACGTAAGCTGGGTGGAGTGCAAGACTAAAAGGAGGTAGCCACACACCCCACATGTAACACAAAAAGCAAAGAAATAGCCAGCACTTTACTTACACTTTTTCACACTGTGCAGTTTGAATAAGAATAAAATAAAATAAAACTTTAGAATAGGATTTTATTGTATGTAGGCTGGAGGGAGTATATGTAGTGAGTCCTGACACTTGCAGTTTCCTGCAGCATCTTTCTATTTTTGTCTGTATGTTAGCCATGGTAGTGTGCAAACTGCACAGTGTGAACAAATGATAGTGAAGTGCTGGCTATTTGTTTACTCTTTATGTCATAGAGACAGGTTAAAATTTTTGATCGGTCTGGGTCACATGATTGTGAGAACGAGCAGGGAGAGGACTGTTCTGCAGCGCTGTCCACTTCCCACTCTGTATCAATGAAAAGTGGTGGGCTCCGTGGTGGTTGACTTATATTAGGAGCCCGACTCATCACAAATATACAAAACTGGGAGAGGACCAGGCTTAGCGCCGTCTTCTCCCATCTCGTTCTCACAATTGGTACGGGTCAGAACATTCAGACCTGGACAGATCAAAGCTTTTGACATGTATCTAACACATATCAAAAAATGATTTATGATGACAGAAACACAAATTTACACTAGCAAAGAAAATGATGTACTATGAAGAAGTTATTGGAATGTAATGCAACTTTTTATGTGTGAATGTAATGATGATATGTAAGTCCTTACAATACTTGGGGAAACTATAAAACTGAAATAAGCTCTAGTATTCTGTTCAGCCACATCTTGTAGAACATTTTCCCACCGATGTTACAGCCAGGCCTGTAGATCCTGCACACTAGTAGGTTTCCAAAGCCAGCTCGCCATAAATACTCAACTGGCAAAAAATCTGGCAACTGGGTAGGTTAAGAAAGTTTTGTTTTCTAGAAGCCCAGCCATGTGAGGCTACACATGTGGCTGCACAATTTCCCGCACATATTACTGACGTAAACAGAATGTAGCCTCGGAGAGTCTTTTTTTGTAGGGCAGTGGAGAAAACAATTTTACGCCCTCTTGTGAAAAATCAATGTGTAATCCGATCACACCTGTAATCATTTACATATCTGCCAACCGCCCGGTGCAGCCTCCGGATACTTACCCTTTTCCGGCAAGTCCCGGATATCAGATATTAGCGCCCGAAGCTGTGCGTGCGCTGTATGCAAATTACCTGAGATGAGTCTGATGCCCATAGAGAAAGACTTGAGCCGTCTTTCTCTATGGGCATTGGACTTACCTCTGCAGCGTGCTCACGGCTTCGGGCACTGATATCTTCGTCCCGGGACCGGCTCCTGGAGCGGGACTCGCAGGAAAGGGTAAGTATCTTGAGGAACATGTATACCAAGTCAGTTTTACCCTAAGGCAAAAATTATGTCTGCCATTGCAAATTACAAATAGTGGCGCAAAAAAATAAGGGCTCATCTGGGTATCTAGGTGGAAAAATGCACTCACTATGGCCTCATATACACAAGGAGGAAAAAAGGAAAGTGCAAAAATAAAAACTGGGTGTGTCCCCTAAGGGTTAACAGGGGGGAAAAAAGTGGCTCCTGGAATGTAGTTTATTTTTTTTGTATTTATTTTTAATAAAAACACACTAAAATATAAAAAGAACTGTATGTATTTGATATCAATGCATTTGAGACTATTTCATTTTATGTCATAGTTTCTCCAGAATAAAATTAGCAAAAATGTATTTGTTATATAACACTTTTTTTTTTACCCATTTTCAAAGTTCAAAGAAAGAAAAAGAGAGAAAAAAAGTAAAAGAACTGATGTTCTTTTACTTTTTTTCTCTCTTTTTCTTTCTTTAAAGATTAAGGCTATGTTCACACTAGGTATATTTGAGGCTGTATGTTTGAGGCTGTATAGCAACCAAAACAAGTAGTGGATTGAAAACACAGAAAGGCTCTGTTCACATAATGTTGTAATTGAGTGGATGGCCGTTGTTTAATGGCAAATATGTGCTGTTATTTTAAAACAACGGCTGTTGTATTGAAATAATGGAAGTTATTTACCGTTATATGGCGGCCATCCACTCAATTTCAACATTGTGTGGACAGAGCCTTTCTGTGTTTTCAATCCACTCCTGATTTTGGTTGCTATGAGGACGTGACATGAGGACCAAATACAGCCTCAAATATACATAGTGTGAACCCAGCCTAAAGGTTATGAGATCACCCCTTTGACAGAATTGACCAGTTTGTGCTACCACTTTTCATTGTTCCAACACCTGGCTGTTCCTTGACAGAGTGCTCAGTAAAATCAATAGTTGTCCATTTCAATGGTGCCTGACTGCAGACAACCACTTCTAATCTTATAATTAGGATATCAGTCATTTACTATTATAGGGAGTATATGTATAAGCTTTGAATAATGAAAGTTGTAATTAGTAGGATTGGCATCACTATGACATTTTTTTACAGCTGTTAACTACAGAAATGCAAGCATACTGTATATCATTGTAGCCTGTTTATTACACTTCCTTTCTGCTGACAGTACTTTATATAATCAATTCATTTCTATGCACTACTCATCAGCAATATGTAGTGGAAATCTGGCTAATCTAAACTTTTGCCATTATGTGTACATTCAGATACAGAAACATAACTCTTTTACTCCTATTTCAATAAGAACAATTTGTCAACCAATACCCTGCTCTGCACTGAAGAGGGGCAACAACCCCAAAACAGCATATGGTAATTCTTTCCTTTTAAAGAGATTGTTTGGGTTGGCATACATCCCCAGTCAACACTCCTAGATGGAATGAAACACTGACTTGAAAGGACAGCACTTTGACCAAATGGTGTGAGAGCTATTTTGCATATCCTTTCTTCCCAGAATTGCTAGTGAAACAGGAATAGCCTTTGAGCCTCCACATCTCTTTATGATGGACTTTCCTTAAAAAGAATTAGTATCCCTTTGACCCACGTCTATAGACCTCTTCCTAGCCAGCCAACACCCTACTCTGATACACACTTGATACCAGAATCTTCAGTATTGCAATTTACTTCTCACAAAAAAGACAAGATACACTTGTTTGCAATACTGAAGATTCTGGTATCAAGTGTGTATTGGATCACTGTGCGGGTTTTATAAGCGCCCGTGCGAATACCGGTTGAGGACTGGCACTTGGCGTTTTGTTTATTTTTTAACCCCCTACTCTGCACTGAACAGGTATAAGAACCCTGAAATGGCCGTCTGCAGATGAGAAGTCTTTTCTTTTGGAGAAATTGTTTAGCTTGGAATATATCCCCAGTCAAGGCTCTAAGACTCCTAGATGGAGTGAAACACTGACTTGAAGGGATACCACTTTTCCTATGTAGTGTGAGAGCTATTTTGCATATCCTTTCTCACAATTTACAATAGAAACTCTTGAATACAAATACAAGTAGTGCCTTGGATTACAAGCATAATTCGTTCCGGAATTGTGCTTGTAATCCAAATCTACTCTTTAACCAAAGCTAAACTTCCCATTAAAAATCACTGAAATGCAGAAAATTGATTCCCAACCCCAAAAATAATGATTATTCATTCTGAATAACATGTAGAACAAGTAAAAAAAAGATTTAGAAACATCTGGATATGTTATATTATAAGTTACGGTAGAGTATAGCAATCAGCATGTGGTGTTTAATGTATAGTAGGAGCATAAACCTGAAAAACAGCTGCTGTTTGTAGATACAGGATGGAACTACAGATCCACATAATGGAAAGGAAAGGAAACACAATGGCTGACAGAGACTGAAGGAATGAGCAGGGCAGATGCGAGCACAGTATAGCAGCACTCTCTGTCCAGGGAGAGAGGGGTTACAGCTGTGAATAAAATTCCCCCCACAGTCCTGTCCCCTGATGCAAGTCCCAGCCTGAAGTGGATCTGCTGTGATTTGGAAGGTGAGGAAGACTTCCTGGGTCAGAGTACAGGGCTGTAGACCCCGCTGTGTAGACCATGCCCCTCCCCTGCTCCGCCTCCCACCTAGTACAGGAAGTTCTTAAACCAAAGCAATATTCTTTAACCAAGTCACAATTTTGAAAAACTGTGAGCTCTTAAACCAAAACGCTCTTAATCCAAGTTACTCTTAAACCAAGGTACCACTGTATTAGATTTATGTCTATAATTAGGGTTTTTAATACATTTGCAAGATATTTGTAATGACTAAAGGGTTACTATTAGCTCATGCAGAAAAATAATAATTATTTTATTAATGCAAACTATAACAATTTCTTCAAAATATTAATTTCTACCGCCACATAAAAAAAAAACGGGCCAAGAAAAAAATAGTTATTACCTCCAAGTGATTGAATGTTTCGGAATGTGTTTCCTCCCATTTAACGAGCGACTGTTGGAGAGCAAGACTGTAAGGCTCATTATTAGTAATTATATGAATTATGTAAAATTTATAACAGCAGCATCCATTATAATGAGTGTGTAGCATCAGGAAGATTTACTGTATAGGAATGAAAGCTCAGAAACGTGGCATTAAACGTACAACACTGTAATTCACCTTTTAAATCTTAGGCTAGAACAAAAAAGTACAATAAAAATAGATTAAAGGATCAAATCCAACAAAAGAAATACTGCTTGGGAAAATTAGCCATCTGTTCAATGAGAAATCTGCATGTAGAGTCAAATCGGCTAATCAGAGAACCCAGTTAACTTCTGGTCACAATAAAGAAGTTAAGTAATGAACTAAAACCACATTGCCAGTGAACATCATTTTATACTTCTTCAAAGCAATGAGGCAGTGCTATCTATGTCTGATATGGAAGAGAAGCGGGAATACAGAAATAAACGATGCCCCAGGATGTACTGGGACAAGTGAATCATATCAAAGGATGTTTTGCAGTTTTATCTAAATAAAACTTTTACTTTTTTAACTTTGTGTTTTAATTCTACACATTTTTCAAATTTTCTTTTAATAAACAAAAAACATAAAAGAAGCTGGCAGAGTAGAAAGCAATAGATGTGATTCCCATCAAGACACAACTTTAGTTTTTCAAGAGAATCATAATTGAATGTTGTGTTGTAATTGCTATCTTTTCTTGACCCCAGAAAGTTTGTACACTCTACAGGAAGTGTCAGATTATCTCCTTATTACATGGCCTGATCACTAATGCAAGCGAGTGCCCAGTGACCAATGGGTTTTAGGCTGGGATAAACGACAACGATCAGACAATAACTGTTTCATTAGCTCATCATTGTCTTTGGCAATCTCTTAGCAACTACTCACTGTTGGTTGCTCTTGATCTTTCTGCAACATATGACATTGTAGATAACCAGCTTCTCAGTATGGTCTCCTCAATTAGTCTCATCATGGAATCTCTTCCCGCATGATTTTCTTTTTCATTTTTTAAACAGTTTGGTACGAGTGCCAAGAGTCAGAAGCCCACTAAATGTGATGGTATTTTCTAAGAAATACTCCTCTGAGCCAGGGACTTTGCATCCAAGCCAGAAAAAGTCTTCATCCTCCTGGTAACAGTCCTGCCTTTAACTTCCTTCCAGTACTGGCGCTGTTGAGAACCAGAATTTAAATGAAATCTAACAATAAATTTGGGAAGATTTGCTTATCTTTATTCTAAACTAAGTAATTTTATAATCAATGTGGGTACTGAAGTCTACTTTGGTTGTCAATTGTCACAGCTGCCAAAATTAGGCACAACAATAAAGTTTGGTCTGATCATTTAAGGTCTAAACCCATTTTAATTTTTGCACTTTTGTTTTTTCCTCCTTGTATTTAAAAGGCCTTTTTTTTTTGCACCACTAATTGTACTTTGCAATGACAGACTTATTTTTTTATGAATTATGCTGCCAAACTGGGTGAAATTGAAAATAAGATGCAAATTTTATTTTATTTTTTTGGCAGGTTTTGTGTTCACCCTATGGTAAAACTTTATATGTTCCTCTAAAACATTAATTTTATTTGACAGCTTTTAAAAAATGTAAATCTTTAAAAATAAAAAAGTTCCTAAAAATAACCATCCTTTTAAAGCTTTTATCCTTTGGTCTATGGAGCTTTGTAAGAAGTAATTTTTTGCGCCATGATGCTATACTTTCTATCAGTACCTTGCCTATATATGTGCGACTTTTTAATCACTTTTTATTACAATTTTTCTGGATTTGATGCGACCAAAAATGCACAATTTAGCACTTTTATTAGGAGAGGAGATTTTTTTATTAATAAAAGCAACTTTGTTTTTTAACTTATACATTAATTAGAAGTCCCCCTGTTGGACTTCTAATATAACTACCACGATCCCTCATAGGGATCAGTGTAGTATACATTATACAGCACTGATTGATGAGATCAGTGCTCTTTTGGTCTGGTCTGCTGTCGGGATCAGCGTCATTCTGACTCTGAGACCCAAGCAAAACGCACCCTCAAGCACACTAGATTCTCTTTAAACCCATAGTGAAATAAAGTAGAGGGAACAGCTCACCACTCCAGATGGGAACCACCTGTGCTCAAACTCCTCAAGTGGTAAAAGCGGCCAGAAGTGAGAAGTAGGTTCTGCAAGGTGTTCTCCAAGCCAAACATTTTTAGGCTGTGTTCACACTACGAATATTTCAGTCAGTATATTTCAGTCAGTATTGCAACCAAAACCAGGAGTGGATTAAAAACACAGAAAGGATCTGTTCACACAATGTTGAAATTGAGTGGATGGACACCATTTAATGGCAAATATTTGCTGTTATTTTAGAACAACGGCTGTTATATTGAAATAATGGAAGTTATTTACTGTTATATGGCGGCCATCCACTCAATTTTAACATTGTGTGAACAGATCTTTTCTGTGTTTTTAATCCACTCCTGGTTTTGGTTGCAATACTGACTGAAATATACTGACTGAAATATACGTAGTGTGAACGCAGCCCCCTTGCATAAAAGCACAGTCCTTATGTCCCAACCAATGCGTTTGGGTACGCTTAACTTTATAATTGTTTTTATACAGCAAAGATGTTTGGATTGGAGAACACCTTGTTGCTGAACCTACTTCTCAATTCTATTTCAACCCATAGTTTCTTTTATTATAATAGTTATCTTGTGTGAGTGGCTTTCTGTTTTCAGCTCCTCTCTTTCAGCTGCTCAGAAGTGGATTATGAATATTTTAATATGTTATGTAACCTAAAGTAACAGATTTCCTCATCCTGCCAACACATAATGCCATTGGCGATATTAAATGTCTTCCATGTACCTTTGATACTCCAGCATTTCAGCAGTTCACAATGGTCTGGTACATCATTTTTTTCTGTTATGTATTCAGACACATTGTTGTTTTTACAAGCTCTGATATAGTTCTTATCTGCCTGTTTTTCCTCCTTTTAGAGCTTTGTTTCATTTACATATCATTCCTCCCCCCTAGGCATTTTTGACATTCAACTAGCCCTGGTGATTTTAATGTTAAATGTTTTACTGAAATTTTAATGTAATATTTAATATAATTGACATAAAGTCTGTGAGATTCATATACTGATTGAGGGTCTAAACTTGAAAGTGTAGCTTTACAATAGTCTGGGCATGTTACCAAAAATACTGCATACGAAACAGTTGTTGCATTTCTCAAATCTGGGCTTGTTTCCAAAGCATATATAATCATGCATCAACCTGTTAGTTTAAAGCAGCAGCCCTGAGTTTCACTTCATAAAACTACATTTTCTTCTATAATGTCTTGATTTTATTTGGAGGTGCACTAAGCAAGTCTTGGAGATTTTCTTATGTTGATAAGAACAGTTGTAGATTTCAGCATGGTTTACAGCTATTTCCAGTAATAAACTGTGATACCTTAGGAGCAGGAGGAGGCCATGTTTCATGCCCCCCTTCCTCGCCCATCAAAAAATGCCAACATTTTCTCAATGTGTAGCTGCAAAGCTACAATATTAGTACCCCTTCTAGCACTAAGTGCCATTGTTATACAATATTAATACTACAATCACTAATAATTGTGCTCACAGATACTGTACTACCCTCAATGAGTAAAACAAAAAAAATATATATATATATTTTGTCTGTTTTTTTTTTTTTTTAACAAACTATTGATACATATGGGAATAGATAGATCTGTGGCAGATTCTATCAGAAGATTAGACTGCACGGAGGTAAGGAGTATAGCTCCGGCAGTCAGGCAGTGAGATCGGGACCCCCACAGACACGCCGCTGGGTCCCGATTGGTAAGTGGCAGGAGATGCTTCTGTCACTTACACTTAAAAACAGCATTTAAGGGGTTAATGGTGGGCGGCCGTGCGATCGCAGTGGCCCGTTTTTAACGGTGAGGGCCTGGCTGCTCATTGCAGCCGGTCCCCACCTGCTAGGAAGCTCCTGAGCTCGCTTCATAGCGCGCAACACCTCCCCCACTTTGCATTTAGTCCCAGCCAGTAGGGGTGTAAATGTATGCCCCTGGTCGTTAAGGGGTTAAACTGGCTTGAGAAAGTACTTACCCTTCCCAGTTCCCTGCATTTTTTGTATTTGCTACTTAACAACATAAAATTTAAATAGATTTTTGAAGAGTTTTCATTATTTCATGTAACAAACATGCCGACAACTTTGAACATTTTGGTTTCTTATTATTGTGAAGCAAACAACAAATAGGATAAAATAACAGAAAACGTCATTGTGTATAACTATTTAACCCCTAAAGTCAGTACTTCTTAGAGCCAACTTTTGCCGCAATAATAGCTGCAAGTTGCTTTAGATACGTCTCTATGAGTTTGCCACTAGTGTTTAGCAAAGAACTTGAGTGCTCGCTACTCGATTCAATCATTTTTTTAATGCTCAACTGCTTGACTCTAGTAACAAACCCCTACTGAAATCAATGGGAGACTCAAGCATTTAACCACCCCCACCACCCCTTGCTCGGCAGAGCAGAGGGTGCCTGCTTAACGTATTACCTTTTTGCGTTCTAATTTTTGTATATTTTGTGAAGGAATATTTTAATATTTGAATTAAAAAATGTAATAGGTTTCTGAAAGGCACAATAGAATTCTGGTGGTATGCCCGTAGCTTGGGGCTTCTTGCTGAAGTTGCAAAGTGCCAACAAACTGACAGTGTTAAACATGTAAACCGATTGTTTAAATAAAATGAACTAAACCCAGATTGATGAGTGAAGCATTTTTTTTTATTTTTCATGAGTATTTTCAATTTCCATTGTATGACGGGAATTTTTAAAACCCCAAATAACCCTTTTAGGCAATAATTATATGAAAGCAATGTGAACGGATTTGCTATCCTACATTTAGCATGAGATAGATCTGTTCAGTCTCCCCGTCTATTCACTTTGCAATAAACGATAGGCATAAAAGAAAATAGTAACATAAAAATGTCACAGAATGTCAGCAGAAGGTCAATGATATGTCCTGTTCATTTCAGAGAAGCAGCTTTGGCCACCTGCTTAAATTTTTAACATCTCATGTATTATTTATATTTACAATAAAAGAATAATAAAATCTCACTCTAAGACAATAAGTACATGAAAGAATGTTCCACGTATTGTGCAGCGTTTTCCATCTTATTAATCGCCACTTTTCAGAACTGAAGCCAAGGATGTGGTTTTATAAATTCCTCTGCAATATGATTTTAAATCATAATTGAAATGCTGAAATATAGATCAAGAGAAAACAATAATATAAATAATAATAATACAAACACTTTGTAATAAGAGAGGGACAGGGCCTCTCTACAAGTATTTTGGGTGAGCCTCTCTTCCAACTATTGCATGTCGGAACACCATCAAAATGCAGACATAAAGGTGGAAATTTATCATTGTTCTGCGGCTGATGTATGCCACGGAGAAGGGGCAGATTCATTCATTCTCTGTAGCGTACATCGACTGTAACCCTTGCATGCCTCCTTCCAACATGGCTGTCTTCCCGCTCTGGACCCCTAGACATGGCACATGTCAAAAGTAAAATATATTAGGATGGTATTATAAGGGGTATTCTTGTGCACCTATGGTGGTTATTGGTGTCAGATTGTAGTAACAATTGTTCTGCTTAATTTGACCTTTGTCTTCCAGTGTGAGACACAGGCAGCTTTAAGCCTGTGCTAGGAAAGACAGCATCAAAGTCAAATATCGTCATAAATTGGTGATATTGAGGATGAGGCTTAAAAAGAGAACCAGGGAAGCTATGTAATGTATAGTTTGTAGTCAGAAGCCTAAGTTTCATTTCGTATATGTGCACAATGTTGCCTGGCAGTGACCAGTTTAAAACAAACCACTATATGGGACTACAATTTGTGGTGTGTCAGCTATCCTAGACCCGAGTAATGGCGATCCCTGAGAATGACTAACCCCCATTTTGTCACAAGCTCCTACTGTGATCCCATTCAAAAATAATCTTCACAAGAATAGATACAGCGATGGCACTCACCAACTCCAGTATTTCTTACAGGTGCAGTTGTGCCATCTATTACTTGCTATGGATTATTACCCATTCACAAATGATGCCTCAACAGTACCCCCCACTCATTAATAATGTTTCCTTCTCCACTTGTGTAATCTGCACTCTGTGCCCTCCATACAGTAATAATCACTGTGTTCCCACTTACAGCAGTAATAAAGCCCAGTGAGCCCTCTTACAGTTATAGGACCTTAAATTGTAATAATGTCCTCCTTAGACTCTTGAGTAATATTGTCCCCCTCTACCCCATAAAGTAATAATGTCTCCTATGCCTAATAATAATAATAATAATAGCAGCATCCCCCTGTCGCTCCATAGTAATAATGCCCCCCTGTGTCCCCATATAGGAATAATGCCCCTTTTACCCAATACAGTTATAATTTATCATACATGGTGTAAAGTGAAACTGGCTCAGTTGCCCCCAGCAACCAATCAGATTCCACCTTTCATTCCTCACAGACCCTTTGGAAAATGAAAGGTGGAATCTGGTTGCTAGGGGCAACTTAACCAGTTTCCCTTTACACCATGTTTGATAAATCTCCCCAATTGTATATAATTTGTATATAATTTTGCCTATAGATATAACTAGGGTTAACATTATCCCTGACGCAACAATTGTTAAGTCAACTAGAAAGTTGAGTTAAACGCCCCACCGCAGCGCACTGATTGGCTGACCGCCAGGAGACTGAGAGAGTGAAGTGGCGCTGAGGGATGGGATTGACACACAATCCCGCTGCGAGTATGTTAGCCCATTGAAGTAAATAGGAAATTTGCTGCAAATTCGCAGCTAGAAATCCGCTGCGGGTACGTTACGTGTGAAGCTACCCTAAAGCAAAGTGATCATTTAACCTCTTTAGTAATATCACCAGACCTCTGAAACAGACCACATACCTCAACATGTATTTTGGGTTGTTCCTTCATCAAGGGGTGAAAGACACCTAGAGATAGGGGCAGTAGGTTATAAATTCAGTGATTGCAGCCTGGATGCCCGTTGCTAATGATGTTCCCATGATGTTGTCATAATGCAACAGTAATCTCACATGTTAGCAGTTATGGTAGCATCTAGGCCCCAATGCAAAATACTGCATATAACAGTGCCAGCATCAAGTGTCATAGTCTTCTTATGTATAAAAGGGGCCTTTGAGCCAATCAGGATCATGTGTGACCACTAATTTTGTACACCATGTGTGCTGTACAATAGCCCGAAGAAACCTCTCTCCTAAACATAGAAAGTGATTTTCAGACTTGTATATGTAAGAGGATGGAGGCGTTTGGAACTGATAACAAAGATTCAGCTCATTCCAGAATGTGCAGTGACTGAGAGTGATTTCTTCCTCGTCAGACAAATTCATTGGCAAGTGCTCATTTGGCTTAGAACCACATGAAAATTAGCTATTGTGACATGGAGATGTGTATGAAGCCAGCTGGGTTCAACCCTGTCAGACACAATTAAAGTGAATTTGCAGTTGCAGAAAAGAAAAGTCAACCTCCCCTTTCCTGCAGTGAGCACAGTAATACTCAGCCGGTAATGTTCCTACTGACATATCCAGCCCCAGGGACATCATTTAGTAAAATTCTATTTTTACATTAGATTTTGTAGAAGTTTGAAACATTTTCCTTATTAATTATTCCCAGTATTAAAACTCAGAACAAGTAAAATAAAGAATACAACCTGATGTTAAGAAGAATTAAAATATAATGATTCTTTTTTTACACAGTAAAAATAGATGGAAAATAATTAGAGATGAGCGGACCGAATTAGAGATTTGTTACAAACTTTGCAAAAAGTTCAGTTTATTACCAAACCAAATTTCCTGCAGTTTCTCACAGTTTGTAAACAGTTCGTGAAGACGGCAGACACACAATTTAAAGGGGTACTCCACTTAATAAAACCCATAATCTAAGCTTGGGTGTTATAGGTTTCTATTACATGAATTGGATCATTTGTCTGCTGCACATCCTGACTCACACCCTGAAGCTGCAGAAAATCCTCACTTCCTGGTCCACATGGTCTCCACTCCTCTGTCCTCCCCTCCCTTCTAAGACCAAGGTCACATGAACTTGGTCTCTTCTGTTGCCAGGCAAGCTTTGACACCTCATCTTTAACCCCACCCACCACAAACATCCCACTAATCAGTGAGCACCCAGCCAGGGCCTGGGGAAACAACAGACCAGTGACAGCCTCCAGAGCAGTATGAGGAAAAGGAAACTGTTTTTTTCATCTATCTATCTATCTATCTATCTATCTATCTATCTATCTATCTATCTGTATAGATGGACATGTGGCACAGGGTAAGCGTGCCTGTCACTGTATAGGGTTAATTAATTACCTCTGACTGGCAGTTAGAAAATGCCAGAAGTGTCAGTACACAACATTGCTAATTGTTAGCCTGACCAAAGCGTCCCCACCCCCCACCCCCCAATTCCCTCAGAATTAAAAAAAAAAAAAAAACTCACAATACCCCAATACTTCTAACATGGAGTGGCCTGCACACAGGAGATGTCCTTTCCAAGGAAGAGTGGATAAAGATTGCCAAGTGCCCTTACAGCTGTTTCCCTAAAGCTTGTTCTCTCTATTCAATGAAGCTGAGTATGTTTTATCTATTCTACTCCATACACCAACCAAACTATTCTTCCATCTGCAGATACCCCTCCACCTCCCACATTTTTAGAGGAAGCAAGTGATTGGTTGAAACAGACACTTATCACAGTTTGCAAGCAGTGAGCGTTTCCTCCAGTGACAGGTGGGTTTTCAGGCAACTGGTGCAATTCAACACAATATCATTACATTCTGTCGGAACATTCAAAAGGCTTAATTTACGTTGCAACCACTGAGTAGACGGAACAATAATGCCCCAAATTTATTACACCTATCTAATTCTTTCTGTCAGATTCTGTTTAAAAAAAAAAGAAGAAGAAAAAAAACATAAGGAAAAAAAAAACAATACAATAAAGCAAAGTTGCATTACCAGTAAACTATCATATGTGTCTCTAGTGACATGTATACTGTACAAACATAATTAAATTGTCAGGCAGCAGATGAAAGCATTCCTAGTCTTTTAAAAAATTTTATCTAAAATAATTTCCTCATAAGACGTACATTGCAGTAAATCAGGATTTAATCAGCATAATCATCGGTAAGTGCAATCAATAAACAGCAAAATATCTGCTAAATGTTTCTTGGTAAGGGCTCATCTTCTGTATTTAGCACACAGTATCAGTAGATATAGTGTATAGCATGTAGCATTTTGAGAACACAACCCAAGGTAAATTACAAAAATCTATAATTAATTACAAAATTCATAATTCAATGAATAGCGGTGCTTCTAGGGAACCATGTGTATAGACTCCGGCCGGGATTCCATAGGTGGCAATGGCACGTATATTTTCGTTTAATCATGGCCTTTGCAGTCGGTAACAACGGCTGTAGTTATACGAAAATATTTGTTGTGTGAACATTGCCTAAATGAGTAAAAGCGACACTTTTAAAAATATCAGTTTGCTGAATGTTGTTCAATTGTTTAAGCCGATTGCAGAAAGCAGAAATTGCAGACACTATTAAACATTGTACATTACATGATTGTTACTCTAATAAACACCAGTTAAAAAACGAATCGGTACATGTTCAGTATTATTAAAGTGTGTTTAAACATCAGGTTTTTCTTGTGGGAAAATGTATAGCACATTTAGAAGACAATCCTAGACAGACATTAAATTTTCTGACACTAATTTGCCGCTTAAGATGCTGTAGATTGGCAATGGAATTGGAAAGCAGGAGAGGTTTTCTATGGGGATTCGCTGCTGTTCTGGAGAGTTCCTGTCTCAGACAGAGGTGGCAGCAGAGAGCACTGTGTCAGACTGAAAAGAAAACATTTCCTGCTGGATATACAGCAGCTGATAAGTAAGGGAAGACTTGAGATTTTTAAATAGAAGTAAATTAGAAATCCATAAAACTTTTTGAAACCAGTTGATTTGAAAGAAAAAGATTTTCGCTTGATAAGCCTTTTAAACTTGTTCACTTCCTGTTTTCTCTTTGTGGCAGGAGACAGACCTCAATAGAGGTCTATGGCCTATTTCCTGCAGCGAGGAGAGAGATGGGAAGAAAAGCGTTCAGCTGCACACTTCTCCTGGCTCACTTTAGTAAACAGTGGAGATCTGAGCACCCAAACCCCAACAAACCAAAGCATTTAACTAAAGATGAACAAACCAAACTTCATGGACCAAGATTTGTTACGAACTTTGCAAACAACCTTAACCTTAAATCTCATTCTTAGTCTGTGGTACTAACATCACTCCTATGCATCAAGCTCGATGTCTGGGGGTTTATGCCGGACTTGGATCTATCTTTTACTCCCTATATTTACACTCTTGCACACTCCTGTCAACTACATCTCCAGAATCTGGCCATTTCTCACCGATGACACCACTCAGACTCTTACTGTCGCCCTGATCCATTCTCGTCTTCACTACTGTAACTCCTTACTTATCAGTCTTCCTTTCTCTAAGCTCTCCCCTCTCCAGTCTATCCTGAACGCAGCATAGACTCATCTTCCTCTCCTGCCATTACACTAATGTCTCCCCCCTGTGCCAGTCACTGCACAGGTTGTCCATTAAGTCCAGAATTCAGTTTAAATTCCTCACCCTCACCCAAAATATCTCTCCACAAATCTGCCCCTCCATATATCTCCTCCCTCATCTCCACCTACCATCCTACCCATGCAAGACTTTTCTCGAGCTGGACCAGTTCTCTGGAATTCCCTACCCAAAGACCTCAGACTCATTTCCAACACTTTCACATTTCAAGTGTACCCTAAAGATTCATCTCTGAACTACCTTTGTTGCATATTAGATATTTTAATAAATGAGCATAGAAAGGAAGTGCTTCAGCAGCACATATAACACTAAACACTGTAGTGTTATAAACACTATAACATATATAACACACACACACAAAAAAAGTCGTGATGGTTGCACCTGCACATGGGGGCTGCGTTCACACTACGTATATTTCAGTCAGTATATTTCAGTCAGTATTGCAACCAAAACCAGGAGTGTATTAAAAACACAGAAAGGATCTGTTCACACAATGTTGAAATTGAGTGGATGGCCGCCATATAACGGTAAATAACTGACATTATTTCAATACAACAGCCGTTGTTCTAAAATAACAGCAAATATTTGCCATTAAATGGTGGCCATCCACTCAATTTCATCATTGTGTGAACAGATCCTTTCTGTGTTTTTAATCCACTCCTGGTTTTGGTTGCAATACTGACTGAAATATACTGACTGAAATATACATATACTGACTGAAATATACGTAGTGTGAACCCAGCCTTAGTAAAATTGGGGAAAAGGTGTTCAATACTTACCACCATTTAGCGCTCAGAGATAGACACTCGTCAATATATGATGTGATGGAGATCTAGCCAAGAACGATATAATCCACTTACTTTAATATGGAGGAAAGATCATATGCACTGACCTGACCCCCTCCAAGAAGCTTGATATCAAATGGCATCAGATGACATGTGGCAGATGTGTATTCCAAAAAGTGGTTTATTCCAAATATAGACGGCAACACGTTTCAGTGGGTACTAATTCCACCTTTTTCAAGCCAACAGTATTTACAGAAAATAGAGTTTTTATAGTAATGATTACTTACTGTACATGACCACCGGGGAGCGGTATGGATCTCTCGCCGGGCCGGAAGTGACGTGACGCATGGCAGACCGGAAATGCCCTGCGTTCCAATGGAATCAATAGGATTTTTAATCACTTGAGGAGAGATTTCATGGTACCAAACACAATTGATGATTGACGGTATCTCATAAATTTCCAATAGGACTGAAAACAGGAAAAAATCACAGCCGACTAATATACTCTGATCCTAAATTCAGCACCCGGATCCTAAATTCACAGAATATTGCTTTTACCTGAAATAGTTACCATTTTTAGAAGGACTGTTAGATTAGTGATTATATAGACATGTTAGTCAAAAGTGAATCTTCCCTTTAAAAATTAAAACTACTAACATTTTTATTATGTATTTATTTTAATTACAATGTGATGTGGAAGGGTTGAATTACCTGGTTTATTCAGATGTTTGGATATCATTGCAGTTAAAGCAAAGTACATATGTAAGGTATGTTCTCACTACGTGAACGACCGGCTGGTCTCTGCCAAGACCATCCCGGACGGTACTGCAGTACCGGCCTGATGATCTTTCCGGCCGCAGTGTTCTGATGCGGGCGAATCAGCACGTGCCAGCATCAGAACCTCCCACAGCACACAATGAAGCAAGTGGCCGAGCCGCTCCCTTCATTGTGTGAACTGACATGGGTTTCTGCGGCCTCAATTCACTGACTGCGGCCGCAGAAAACTGTCATGTCAGTTATTTGCGGGCCTGCATAGGATCCCGGACGGAGCATATACAATGTATATACGCTCCAGCCGGGATCCCATAGAAATGTAGGCAGTGTTCACAGGCATACAAAGTACCTCCGTTATTGCCGATGGCAACAACGGCCATACTTTAACGTAGTGTGAACATAGCCTAAGTATGGTAAAAAGGTTTATCATAGGTATCAAATATTTAACAGTCTCTTTAGTTTAGCTAGTCACTATGATAAAATCCTCAATTCATATTGAATTAATTTATAGTACAAGAATACATATGTATGGTTTTGTTTAAAAAAAAATAAAAATAAAAAAGCAACTATTAGAATTACATTTGTTAACATAAGATACCCTAAAGGAAGCTTCTAGCAAGAAAAAGTCTCAACTAAAGGGAATTAATTGAAAACAATAAAAAATTAACATTTTAAAAAAATTAAAGAAAATCAAATAACCCTTACTATAAATCCAGCATCGGGATGAAGCAGTGAAACACTAGAGGCAACAGTGTGTATTTGCATGGTATGTGTGTGTATGTACCTCTCCCACTTCAGGTCATGTGCAGAGGCTATTAACCCCTTAAAGTAAATTTGTAATCCTCCAACCACATAAACCCCCTTCCCCCGTACCATTGTGTGTCTTTCAATAGAACATGTTCAGTTATGAGGTTGAAATCTGTGCTGGTGATGTTATTTTTTATTTTAGGATAGCAGGGTCAAAGAGGTGAGGCCTAGAGCTGCCATGCCCTAGTCCTGCAGTTCCTGTCTGTGCCTATACCCCACCTCTCTTCCATTCAGCTATACCCTTGCCCTTCTTCCCCGTTTCTCCACCCATAATGTTGCATATGCAGGATTGGAGAATGACCAAGCTATAATCCAGCCCAATGGAAGAGGCACGGAGAGACCCTGCTGGGAGGCAGCATTGGGCCCCTCTTTTTTTTTTTAACCCTGCTTTACAGAAATTAAACGACGAGGACGATACCAGCACAGATTTAAAGCTTAGGAGTGAGCATGTTTTATTGAAAACTTGACAACAATAGCAGCAGTTTTAAAGGATAATCGAAGGGGTACAGTTTTGCCTTAATGGAAAATTATGTACTGTACATGTGCGTCTGGGGTTGCTGTACTTAAATGCAACCTCATATATATGCATGGGAAGAAGTTAAACTGTCATTGTGCAAAATATATTAGCACAAGGAGTCAAAGACTTTTCTGAGCTCCTGAATTGCGGCAAGCTGTAACACCTTCTTACTGTCTAGGTTATCGACCACCACTCTTCTCCCAGGAAAGTTTTTTTGAAAATAATAAAGTGCACTTACCTCCCTGACTCCCGTGCCACCAGTTTCATATTGTTCGGCTGCTTCTGGGATCTGATGTTCTAATGCTGCAGGTCCGTCCCAGCCAATCAGTGGTGTCCTGCCTCAGTCGCTGATCGGCTGTGTGGCATGCAATGTCACAGCCCCAGGACCTGGAAGCAGCCAAACAATGTGACTGATCAGTAAGATGACAGCAGCACAGGAGTCAGGGAGGTAAGTACACTTTATTTTTAAATAACCTACCACCAGGCATGTATTGAAAATGACTCCGGTCCGGAGTACCCCTTTAACTCATGATAAGATGCTACTTTTGATTTTTGCCGATATCACATATTTGCATTTGAGTTCTTTAAAAAGTGTTGCATCAGATTGAGCAATAAATGGAAAGAATTCCCAGTCATTAACTGTAGTGCTTTTTATGTACTTTTCCCAACATACAGGCTTTAGTACAGCATAGAATGTTCTGTATGAAATTACTTCCCGAAACCCCTGTTCAGTCGTGTAAATGTTGAGCATGATTAACGAGAATTAGTGATATCCCGATGCATTTATATGCAAGCTTCTAATAGGCAGGGAAAGTTTGCTAACAACCTATGCTTTAATTCAGTTAGTAGTGCTAAGAATGGGTGATAATCTGATTAATTCTTGTTTTACGAAGCCTGTTGTTGCTTTTTAATTATAGAAAGTACATCTTTATCATTACAATCCTGACCTGCAGGAGCGGCTGGTAATATATTACATATGCTTGATAATCCTTTTCTTTTTTATACTGCTACAGTGCACTGACAGTTGAAACTGGTAGACCGCTGAATATTTTTTTTGCTGAAAAGCAGGGCATTTTTCAACTATTGCATTAAGCCTTTTAAAGCTAGTGAGGCTGGTGGAACACTGATAAGCAGAACTTCAATGATTACAGCTTAGAATGGATTCTTCAGGCTGTTCTACTTGGAGCTAGAAAACCAAACCTAATAATTTATTAGCAACCTAACAGAAGACAATTAGAAATTAGAGCTTTTTGTATTTCCATAGTAGAGGCTGATGGTTATTTTCATGAGAAATATTAGGTTGGTGACAATAGAGATCCAGATTTTTGTTATGCCGCTGTGTTCTGTTGATGGTTGCGGAAACATTCTAATTGACTTACACTTTAAATTAGCCACTGTGCTAGGATGAGAAAATCATTTCACATGTACAGGGTATAAATTATGTCAGGGTCTCAGAATTAAGGCTATCATTGGCACCGCATATCACATGATTAATGTAGTACATTACACCGCAAGAGTTTAACAAACAGGCAATTAGTGCAACAATTATATGGAATGCAGTGAACAATGCACAACTCATTATTTAAATCACTATGGCCAGTGAAGTATAAATTAGAAGTGTTAAATTATCATTCTGCAGCAAGAAAAATCTCCATAACATTCCATATAGAATTAAATACGTTTTTCGGGCAAGATGGACTGATGATACATTGTAGTAATATAAATAAGCAAATTCCCAGGATTGTCAAACTGATGCATTGCAGTGGACCTACACATTTCTATGTAAGCAGTAGTGTTGAGCGAGCACTAAATTGCTTATGTGCTTGTTACTTGAGTCGAACAATTTTTAAGTGCTCAAGTGCTCAACTCAAATAACAAATTCTATTGAAATCAATAGTAGACTCATTAGACCATTAGACTTGTGGTAGAGCATTTAACCAGGTTTCCCCCTGTGCTCCACCTATTGCATTTTTTTGGTATGTATTATGTATTTAGGTAAAAGCAATATCACACCCTATACAATTTTTAATGTCCAATGTGTCATGCAACTACAAAATAATAGAAGGCATTCCTCATACTGTAAAATAAATGTTACCTTTCCTTTGATGTTACAGATAATATTTGTCTTGGTAGTTGAACAACTAATGTATTACCAACAATCCCAGATTTTAGTTCCTTACTGTAAGAAATGTGGCAGCCAATATCTAACACAAGTTTGCTGGCAAATCCACATAGCCACTGCCTACCAAATTTTGGCCGTTGTGTTACAGCAACAATGACCTAGTCCAAGAGAAAGATCATATACTACACCTGTGCAGCTGTTGCACCCTGGCAACATCCTGGCTGCAAGTGATGGACGATGGCTGCGTGATTCTGCCAGTGATGCCACAGTGTTTCCAGCGAGATTGTGCCGACATTGGAAATCATGAGGGGATCTGCATATTAGCCACATGCAATTGTTGGACCATGAAACAATATCCCAAATGTCTGAGGTTCAACCCCTTAGTCACTCATGTGACACTGGTATATCATGGGAGGCTGTCACTTAAGGACCCATGATGTACTGGTACAGTACATCCAGAGGCTTCATAGAGCGTGAGAACCTCACCTTTAATGATGGGCTGCTGCAATTGCGCACCACAATTGTGGCATTTAACTGTCAGTGACAGGAGTGGAGTCTGACCAGGACCCTATCAGTGTGACTGCAGGAGTCTCAAAAATTGCTCTTGACTGCCGGAGGTCTCTTACCTTCCTCTGTGCAATTAGATTTGTGATCCTCTAATATAGTGCTACCCAAATAAATAGCTCCCTTTTCCCAATGTAGTATGCTTAATTGTCAGATGTAATAAAATATAACAATAGTGTTCTCAAACGGTCAATAGCCACCACCCCCCCCCAAAAAAAAACAAAACAAAAAAAAAACTGATGATTTTTTGTTACATTCTATATTAGAAAAAATAATGAGCGATCAAAACATCCCATCTACATTAATTTAATACCGATGAAAACTAGAGATAATGGAAAATAACCCCAAACAGCCAAGTAGGTTGAAAAATAAAAACGCTCTGGCTCATAGAAGGCGAGAAGGAAAAAATTAAAGCACAAAACTGAAAATTGACCTGTTCCTTAAGGTCAAAAACCACTTTTTCCTTAAGAAGTTAAAAAAGGTCACCTTTTGAAAGCTCACATGCTTAAGGCTATAAGGCTATGTTCACACACGGTCAAAATGATGGCCGTTCTTATTGGATAGACATCATCTAATGGCAAAAAGTTACCATTGTTTAAAAATTATGGCCGTCCTTTTGACAGTGTGAACATAACCTAACAATGTTATAGTCATTTTCACCTTCTGAAGTGTGCCTGATTTATAACTTAAATATCACTCGTATAAATTTTAGGTTTGCTAAATTAATTTAAAGTCACTTCACGGTTTATGCTCATTCATATCTCTTATTTATAAAATGTTTAAGATGTTGAAATATTTTAAAATATTACTTAGTGTTCCTTTTTGACATGAATGAATGCAAACATTTTGGAAACGATCATATTGGACTATGCAATATCAAAATCAAGATTTATGTATAAATATTAAAAACATAATATAATAGTCATCATATAATCTCTATGTCCTCATTAACTTGGAATATGCTTCTGTGTTTCAGGGCAATCACTGTCATTTTGTCATCTCATAAAGTGTATTGGGCTTGATGTGAGTGATATATCAGGCATTGTTGGTCAGAAGCTTCCTGAGGCAATTACCGAGCTGATGTTGATATGTCCAGTTATCCCTCAAAGGACTTTTCCTGGTTGTTTACTAGAAATGAATGACAGCAAAGCATTGCCAAGGCCTAGAGACATATTTAGATTAAAGAATATTCTGTATTATTTTCTGGAATTTAATATTAGACATGTATTAAGGCTTTAATTAAATATATTTTCTTTAAAAATGCAATTTAAAATGCATTCCCTATACAATAAAAGAAATGAAAATATTTTCTTTTTGTCAACGATCAATGTGATGTTGACAGAAACGTAATTATGAATTCATTGTGTAAGAACTGTGCTCTTGTGTTACCGTTCTGCACAACAATAAAAGCAAACAAAAAAAGAAAATAGTAAATATAATACATAACCATGTTTACTTTGGTAAGTGGTCAGTTTGGTTTACTTATATTTAAACTGAACAATGCATATTAAATATTTAGTGATACATTTTCTTATGTGCAAGTATTACGGGCATGAGAAGTGTAGCCACAATAAGTACACCCTGTAAATGAATACTGCCTAATAAGCAAATCTAGTTAGATTAAACCCTAAATGTTGAATATATTTGCCAATTATTAATATTATAATTAATTCCCTCTATCATAGAATTTTGCTAAATATATAGCTCTAACATTCTAACAGCCATAAATCTTTTATTTTTTTTATACACAGAGCCATTTGGGGCTTCATTTTAATGGGACCTATGGTATTATATTTTTATTATTTGTAGGCTAAATTGAAAAAAAAAAAAAAAAACACGATTCTGCAATTTTAGGGGTTTAGTTTTTATGCTGTTCAGCAGTGTTGAGCAAGCACTAAAATTACTGAATGCTTGTCACTCAAGTTGAACACTTCTCTCATCCTGGTAGATACAATGGGAGCATGGCCTTCATTGGGTATTCGAGCCGCCTTTTTCCACCCACAACATAAAAAGGTGGTGGGCTAAGGCCTTATTCACACGTTCCGTGCAATTAACCATGGTCGCGGATCCACAACCACAGATAATTATAGGGCCCTTTGAAGTTAATGTGGCCATTCACATGATCTGTGGTGCGACCCACACCACGAAAAAATAGGACATGTCCCAGTGCGGATCGCCCCACCCCCACCTGGCAGCAGAGATAACAGGAGCGCATGATGTGCTCTCCTGTCATCTCATCTACTACTCACCTATTCCCCGTGCTGATCGGCTACATGCTCTACCCGGAAGTGGCCTGGACTACGCTACCTTCTTCTAGCAGCGTAGTCCAGGCCACTTCTGGGTAGCGCATGTAGCCGATCATTATGGGGAATAGGTGAGTAGTAGATGAGATGACAGGAGAGCAGATCATGCGCTCCTGTCATCTCTGCTGCTGGGGGGGAGGCGTGCCGGGCCGCGTTGGGGGCCGTGGCACAGACAATGTGAATGAGCCTTAATATCACAGCTATAATCAGGTGTTTTGGTGATCATTAATCATTCGGGTTTGCACGGACCTGAAGGATTGGCATTTGAATCCTGCTGCCTTGAGAAGGTGGATGAGGCCCAGGGATTGCCAGGCAGTTTTCTCACTGCATCCATCTTCTCCAGGCAGCAGGATTCAAATGCTAATGCTGTATCCCACAGTTGCCACTCCCAGGTGCATCTGATCTTGACACAAATTAACATTCCTATGTGACACTAACAAACCTTAAACCGTCCAATTGGAATGCTTGTCGTATGCAATTCAAGTTCCTGTGTGGCCAGTGTTCTAGCTGCATTTTAGCAATAAAAAATAATTAAAATAATAAATTAGAGATGAGCGTACTTGCTGAAAGTTTGGGTTTGAATGAACTTGAACGATTGGCATTGAATCCCACTGCCCTGAGAGGGTGGATGCAACCTGAGGACTGGCTGGAAAACGCAGATTATCATGACTATCCAACTTTTTTAGACACTGGTGATCAAATGCAGAATGTTCAGGTTTGGATGAAACCGAGCATACTCGAGATTCGCTTATCTCTAGAGAATAGCATTGCCATAAAGGGGTGCTCTTGCTATGTAACAACATTTAGGTACGTATTACTTATCAAAATAACTTACACACATTGTGATATTTTTTGGTAAAAAACCTTAGTCAGCATAGTCACTATATACAGTCTGCAGTTTCACAATTCCATGAACAGAAACCTGAGGTGTGTTTTGACACCTTTATCTCAACAAACATTACCTTGTCAGGAATTGATCTTCCTTGGACTTTAACTTTAGACTTATGTCATACTTAACAGATTTAAGCACTATACCACCTGGAGGGAATTATTGATACTGTGCACCTAGGGCAAATTGGGGAAAAGACATAACATTTTATTATACAGTGGTACCTCGGTTTTTTAACTTAATTGGTTCCGGAAGGCAGTTTGAGAACCAAGCAGTTTGAAAACCGAGCAGTGTCTTCACATAGGAAATAATGTAAATGTGATTAATTGGTTCCAGCAGCCACCAATAATTACCTACAATACTCATCTATTACACTGATAAGTGCTCAGTATAATCACTACAGTACAGTACAGAACAGCACTATACTGTACAGGACATTAAACACAAGAAATGTTCATCAGAACCAGCAATTATAGTACAGTAGTCACCAACTCCTCACCCATCCTTTACTGTATAGCGTCCCCCCCATCCAAGCACTGTAATGTATGGGAGATGGTGGTGCACTGCCTGTACTACTACTGCACTGTATATGCACTCCAGCAGTCTTATACAGCACTGTACTGTATGTGAAGCCTCACCACTGCTTAACTCGCCAGGTACAACCCACCATCCACACTCGCAAAAACGTTCAAAAACTGAGCAAAGTTCGAATTCCAAACACTACTTCTGGGTAATTCGTTCGAATACCAAGTAGTTCGAGTTCCAAAGCGTTCGAAAACTGAGGTATTACTGTACTTTACTGATCTCCACCTCACTTGCTAAGTGGGTGGGGCTTACCACAGAATGGGATTGGTTTTTCGCAAAGGGAGCATGGCCATCCCTGCATGCTCAATTTGATATAATTTACACCTGCAGGAAATCACTACAATTTACATGGACAGCCTCCAAAGCCTTCCGTAAAAAAAATTCCCTCTATAGAGTCTTGCTTCATAGAGCTTTGCCTAACAACATGCTTGCTGCATCCAGGAATTAGACAGTGTTTGCAGTTGCTAGCCATCAAGGCCGTTTGCAGTAAGAGCTGTCTTATAGTTACACTCAACTTTATATTTCCTGTGATTATTCAGGCTGGTCAGTGCTCTAGTTTTACTGAGCTTAACAACATAACTCTCTCCTGCGTACCGTACTTTGCGTAGATTTTAGCACAGCTGATCTCTTGCTCTCCTGTGTGCTGAACTCTATGGCATCAGATTATAAGTGTAAAACTGTTCTATTGCCTTTCCTCTTAGATTTTAGATCTGAGAACCAGCCTCATTACAGAATCATCTGGCTTTGTATTGAGTCTGGCAGGTAAAAATCTGCTCTGTTGCATAACTTTTTTTTTTTGTGATTAAACTAATGGACTGTCTTATATAAGTAACATTCTCTAAAAATTAGACTTTTTTTGTAAATTTTATAAAGAGCCAAGTAGCAATTAGAATTGCTAGTTCAAGTGTGGTGTCTTATTTTACTGTTCTAATTGTAACCTCATAAACATATTGGAAGAAAAGTTTTTGGGATAAGGTACCCCTGACCTCCCTTTATGTGGTATTCACCAGGGTGCTGCGCTTTCACTTCTGCCAGTCCATTGTCCAGTGTCACTGTGAGACGTCAATCTCGTCTGGCTGTTTAAGTCACTCCTCTGTATCTTTCTCTACGAGACACTAGATCGAGCATCTCCAAAGTAAAATGCAGCTGGCCAGCCAATAGGTTACATACTGTATGCCCTAGTTAGACCAGAACTATATCAGCGGACAGGCGTAGGTGACTTAAGAAATAAAGGGGAGGGGTGCTTCTTGCACATTAACCACTGCCAGATGACTTTTTTTTCTGTTTTTGCCTTTCAGTACCCTACTATTGAGGAGCGAACTTGCTGTATATTTAGGTTTTTCCAGTCTGGAACACTTGGCATTTGACTCCCAGTGGCTGCTAAAGTCGATTTTAACCATCAAGAGTCCTCTCTTCTTTCGATCACTGAGCAAGTTACTTACCCACTTCCACACATTTTCCCCCAACCTACAAATTCTCATTTTATGTACCAACCTTTTTGTGTGGCACAAAACTCAATATATATGAAATCCAGTGATTTATCCCTGTTCAATCTTAAACTCACCTACTCACAAAAGCTGATTATGTTAGTTTGATAGGAACAAACCTCATAAACCCATACGTATATGGATCTATATATTTATTTTTATTGAGACTTGAAACTTGCCTCCTTCTCCTAATATGCTGCTCTTTCCATCCTACCCCTGACAGCTCATTGTCTAGGTTATGACCACCACTCTGCTCTAAAAGCAGTGGTCTGGTTAATAGATAGAAATATAGATAGATGGAAGATAGTGTTGAGCAAGCGTTAAAATGCTTGAGTGTTTGTTACTTGAGTGAAGCATTTTCCTGTGCTTGAGTGCTCAACTCGAGTAACAAACCCCATTAAAAACAATAAGAGCCTCAATCATTTAACCAGATAGATATTGAATTTATATAATTAAAAAGTGTAATTCTTGACTAACTTTAAGGAGAGATAAAGGGGGGCATACCTGCAGTTAATAGCATCCCTGATGATGAAGCGGCTAACTACTGTTAGTCTCAAGACGGGGAGGTAGGGACAAGACGAGACAGATGACCCTAAGCCTTAACCCACCCAACTAGCTACTTGCCTCAGTCGGCCCTAGGTCACGGACAACCAGGAAGACGTGCCCTACACTTAATAAGAGTAACACTGAACAAGACAGACAAACAAAATATAGGATAGTCGACAAGCCAGGTCAGAACCAAATGGACAATGCAGTACAGGATCAAGATCGAACGGATAGTCAAAGGTCAAGCGGGAGGTCGGGTAGTAAGGCAAGCAAACTGAGGGATTAGGAACAGGGATCGCAGGAATAGACAGGGGGAGCTGGGATCAGGGTATAAACCTTAACTGCCAGCAGGGAAAAACTGGCTCTGCTTTCATTAATGAGGATCAAGAGCCCGGTCCGGATCCCCATTGGACCGGCGCTCTGATCCTCAAGGTTCTGGACAGGAAAAGGCATCTGTCAATCACAAAACACTGCTCAGCGGCAGTGATCAAGGCTGGCAGTGAGCAGTGTAACTCCTGCATTGCCAGGAGGCTGAAAGGCAAGTGGGTGTGTCACACAGAAAGTAAAAACATGTATGTTATTTTATTTCTAATGTGAATCAAATTTTTCTTAAAGCCTCTTTCTATCGTCTTTTATACAGCCTAATATGTTTTTGTCTATAGCATAGTACAGGCCAGAAAAAAGGATTGAGAATAAGTTACTAACCAAATATGCCCTAAGGTAAAAAATATTATTATAGCTGAGAATGTTAAAGCGTAACTGTCATTTCAGGGCCATTTTTCTGAAAACATTAAATATCAACAGTACAAGCGATTTTAAGAAACTCTGTAATGGGTTTTATTTACTAAAAGAGTTTCCTTCTGTAGTGAAAAAGCAATCTCCCAGCCTCCCCCCTCACATCAAATGAAGCAGGATTTCTGTCTCCATTATGTGGCTATGGAGAGGGGAGGGGCTGTTAGGAGTGACTGAGCACGGAGCAGCCCTGCAAGCACAACACCCTGCAATCTTCTCTCAGTAAGTTCATAGATTAGCTCTGACCTTTCTGACCCCAGAATCCTGCGGTTTAGGTGCCCAGAAAGTCTACAAACAGCTGACCTTCATGTCACCTCTTCCTGCTCCCTCATTTCCCTCAGCCCCTCCCCCATTCATAGGCTTACAATGGAGAGAGCAGAGCCCGTCTTCACTGGCTTCTCTGTAATGAAGACATGTTTGCCTGATAATGCACAGATAAGAAGTCAGGGGGGGAGGCTGGGAGATTGCTTCTTGAGTACAGAAGGAGGCTTTTCTGGCTGATGAAACCTATTACAGAGTTTCTTAAAATCGCTTATACTACTGATTTCTGCAATAAAAAAAACATGACAGTTATGCTTTAACACCATTTTATAGAAAATTTCTTCTACTGAGGATAAAGATAAAGGAAGATATAATGCTCCGAAGAGTGATATAACAATGTGTAAAATATTGTAGTTTACAAAAAAATTATCCAGAAAAATCTGTCCAAAGCCATCATCCAGGGAAAAAGGACCAGCTTTCAAAAGTGATGAGAATATTGTTTAAGATAAGAATGCATAACACTGAAAAAGACAAATCTTCCAATACTACTTCACACATATTTTCTATCATAGAAACTTAGACTTATAGCACATAGTGCCTATGGGATGACAGCTACATATAACCTCAATTCCAAAAAAGTTAGGATGCCCGGTATAAAGTAATTTAATGTCAATAAAAACAGAACCCAATTATTTGCACATTTTTTAGAATTATATTTTATTCACAATAAATATAAAACACATCAGATGTCAAAAGTGAGACATTTTACAAGGTCATTAAATAAATATCACATTTAAAACTTAATGGCATCATTGCATTTTACAAAAGTTGGGGCTGGACATGTTGGCCATTGCTTAGCATCCCCTCTTTTCATAACACTCTGTAAACATTTCGGAAGTGAGGAGACCAATTGCTGGAGTTTTGAGAGAGTAATCTTGTCCTATTCTTGTCTGATTCAAGTTGGATAGTTCCTCTTCCTTAGAAATCTCTATCATTAGGTGCTTTTTTTCTGAAGTTGTGGCTAACACAGAACTACCCATGGCTATGTTCACGCAATGTTTTTCCCTCTCCATCGTTGAAAAGAAAAAATTACATCCGTCATTTTGCTGTTTGGCGGCCCGTCAGTGCAATAACAGCTGTTGGTATTTTATTCTAGTTAAGGAGGACTAATTGGCTTTTGGATGTGTCTTTTATTGACAAGTCCATTGTGTTTAATAGTAAAAACGGTAAAAGGACTGTGAAAAAAATAAAACTGTGTGTGAACAACTAAAAATTAACATCCAGTGTTTGCAAAAGCTGTCCGAAAATAATTGTCATGATCATTGCTTTGACGTCCACGCAGACAACATCCATCATTTAAGACACTGTGTGCATTGGACATCCATCGTTCCGTTGACCTAAATGCACTGCATTAAAGTCAATTAAATTGGGGCAAAATCCTGATCTCTTTTTTGAACATTGTGTGAACAGAGCCTATATGTGTGCCCAGATATTACTTCATATCTGATATCCTTATGATCCTTTCTTATGATATAGCCATAGGCCATAGGCTGTAACCATGCTTATCACGACTCCTTTGGGGTGCATCTAACTTCACCAGCCCCCGGAAGTCAAAGTGGATAGTTATAGGATATTCATTGCATTAACGGACGTGATTTATGCTAAACATGGCCTAAGAGTGTAAGATAAAATATTGCATTATTTGTAACCAGCATAAGAGCTTTGTAATGCTTAGGAAACACTAGGAACAAAATACAGTATAGCAGCTACCTATATTACAAGTGTTAAGCGAACATACCATCAGGTACATTCACTTGTTGCACATTAATAGAACGGCGCCCATGTCACGGAGGGGAGGGAGTTTCGTCCTACTGGGGGTAGCCAATCCCGTCTCCAGTGCTTCAGCCGGGGCTGGTGCTCAGCAATAGACTGGTGTAGCGTGCAGGAATCGGGCATGGTTCAAAAAAAGCATCGGCTTCCCTGCGCCGGCACTGTTCTATTCATGTGCAACACTTAAAGCAAATGTACTGATAGTACATTCACTTTAAAACTCATCATAGGTGGTGGGCCAGATCAAGTGATTGTTTTTTTGTACAGTGCAGACTGTATAATGATTTCACTTTTACTGTTAGATTATTTCCCCTTAAAGTTACCTTTATATGTTAAGCATACTGTTATTTCAGAAGGACTGTATGTATATAACAGCTGTGTTCAAGGATGGTTTTGTCGCTGTAATAAAAATAGGAGACAAGCTCTATATTAACATAACTAAAAGGCTAGATATTGATGCAGTTATTTTTTTCATTATAGCTGCTCACATCATGTCTGCCACAACTCATAATTTTTATTTCATTCCATAATAGTGTTAAACCTTAACCTTGAGAATACACATGCATTCATTTCTTATTGTTATAGTAGTACTAGGGTTTTTACTTAAATGTGATGGAATGATGATTTATACTCAACATAGCCCATCCATTTATATTTATATTAAAGTGGATTGGCGGATTTGTCATTTAAATAAGTGAATCTTTTGAAATGTTTTCACATATTGGATATACATGATGAATATGATCTAGTACAGTGTTTTGAGGTCAGATTTGCTTCTCGCTCAGGTTCCTTAATGCTCAAACCATTCAAATCTTTAACCCTTTGAAGACCAGGCCAAATGTTATCTTTGCGCTTTCTTTTTTTCCTCCTTGTGTTTAAAAGGCCATAGCGCTTGCATTTTATCACCTACAGACTCACATTAGCCCTAATTTGTTGCAACACCAATTGTACTTTGCGATGACAGAATAAATTTTTGCATGAAATATGCTGCAAAACTATAGGTATCTTGCTTACATATATCTGACTTTTTAATCACTTTTTATTACAATTTTTCTGGATTTGATGTGACTTAAAATCAGTAATTTTGCACTTTGGCAATTTGTTTGCACTTACGCCATTTACCGTGCATCAACAGGAGTGCCATAATTTAATAGTTTGGGCGATTACGCACATGGCAATACCAAATTATGTTAGGGGATTCCTCTCTGAACTCTCCTCGTACATGTACACCCTTGGTCGTCAAGGGGTTAAAGAGTTGGTTTATGTTCACACACCATCAACATGACAGCCGTTTTTATTGGACATCCGTCATGTAACAACAAATAACATTTTTTAACAATGTCCATTATTATACGCATAAAGGCAGTTGGTTTTACAAAAGAAGACTGTTCTTTGTCATTAAATGATGGCTGTCAGTGGTGTGTACATAGCCCTACTGTCATGTGCAATAACTTCTGACATGCCATTAGACATGTCAAAAGTTACAGATTACATTGGATCTCACTCTTGAGAACTGCTGCAATGCAGAATTACAACTTGTGTTTCTTCTGTTAAACCATTAGTGCTGGCTTTTAAAGACTTTTCTATATACAAATCCCATTTGTTTCAAAAGAGTTGTATGCTGAAAATATATGCATCTTTCCAAACATATGTACAACAAGTATGAAAAATCTGATAACGATTTTAGTAATATACAGTATAATGTATGCCCTTAAATAAATTAAGGCATGTTACGAGTCACAAAAAGATAATTGACAGCAACTTCCTGAACATTCGGGTTCAGTCGGAGCCGAAGACTCAGCATTTGACTTCCAGTGGCTGGTGAAGTTAGATGCAGCCCTAGGGAGTCGTGGAAAGCATGGATACAGCCTATGGCTGGGTTTACACTACGTATATTTGAGGCTGTATTTTTGAGGCTGTATAGCAACCAAAACCAGGAGTGGATTGAAAACACAGAAAGGCTATGTTAATGTTGTAATTGAGTGGATGGCCGTCATTTAATGGCAAATATTTGCTGTTATTTTAAAACAACGGCTGTGGTATTGAAATAATGGCAGTTATTTACCGTTATATGACGGCCATCCACTCAATTTCAACATTGTGTGAACAGAGCCTTTCTGTGTTTTTAATCCACTCCTGGTTTTGGTTGCTATGAGGACCTGACTTGCGGACCAAATACTGCCTGAAATGTACGAAGTGTGAACATAGCCTATGGCATCAAACTTCTCCAGGCAGTGTGAGTCAAATGCAGAGCATTTGGGTTCAGCCAAACTTGAACATTTGGAAAGTTTGTGTAACAATAGGCAGCATACAATTACAAAGTCAAATAAATGCTTTTGTACAAAGCATCGAAAGGATGACCATGACTTAGATTGGTGCCTATGAGATTCTTTAAGGAGTAACTATCATTCTTCAGCCACACGCCAGAGATGGAATTCTTTCAGCATCCCCACTAACTGCATTGTATATAACGGTGCTGCCGGAAGAATTCCTGAACAGGGAATGCAGTGGCAGGATTTTGCCAGCATATCTTGCTGTCAGTGAAGATTAATAGTTATGCTAAGAGTTTTCATATGGGCTGATACATTGCCATTTATTTCTCTTTTCTCAGATGCTGACTTTAAGATCTGTATGTTATTCTAATATTTCTACTGACATCAATGAACATTTACAATTAATGTTTGTTATATTGATTCAAATTGTATGCAACTATGTGAATGTACTTTATCATGAAGAATTATTGAGACATTTGTTATAAAAGGTTCTGAGACGGTCGTGTTATTTATTCCCTATAGATCTGTATTTGTCTGTATTGTCCTGTAATGAGTGCAAATGAAATATACAGGGTTATCCAGGCTTACAAAAACTCTGATGCTTTCTTTAAGAAATAGCACCACACCTGTCCTCAGGTTGAATGTGAATTTTGCAGCTAAATTCTTTTTAAGTGAATTAAGCAGAGATGTAATTCCACACTTAACCACACATAGGGGTGGCGCTGTCTTAGCAAGAAATTAGCTGTGTTTTTCTAACGGTGGATAACCCTTTTAATGAAAGGGGAATAATAAGGTTTTTACCTATCACTGTCAGTTATCATAAGTTGCAGAAAGCTAGAACTGGCAGAAGTTGACAGATGTTTTCTTCCTTTTACAGCAGGCCTGACAGTCTTGTTTTCTTTCATTAGTAGCATAAAAGTGGATTGTTGCTAGGTTTGTCTGATGTGTGAATAATTGTGTATAGAATTTTATTCAAGCTACAAAATCCTCCTCTGGCGGCATCATGCCCCTTTTAAGCTTTTCAAGTCCATAAGTGGCTCGGAGATAACAAAACAAGTATGCGATTTGACAAAAAGGTTAAGTTAATTATGTTTTGTTTCAGTAGAATTCAGAAGGATATTATGTCCTGTACATTGTTACACTTTATACACTTTATATAGTAAAGCTAAGCAGGCAGGAGTTCAAAAGCTGTATTCTAGAATAGCTTTATAGCACATGAGGGGGGATCTAAAATATTTCAAGATGAGGGGAGGGAGGGAGAGTGGGAAGGGGCACATTTATAATAAAAATTTAATAGAATAAACATTTTGTACACTGCTCTCTGGTAAGCACCTTCCTTAGATTGATGGATGTGCTCATTAACTATGGAGCACTCCCATAAGTCTTAGTGATGAGAGCAGCTCTTATTTTGAGGAACAGGACCTCAAAGAGAAAGTGAAACATGCAGGTGAAGTTTAACATTGTATTTACATTTGTGTGTGTGTGTCCCAAATTGATTTTCTCTCTCCGAAGGCTATGTGGGTACAATGTCTTTTTTTGGCCATTTTGCAGCAGCATTTTTTTTTTTAGGTGCCGGAAAGTGTCAAGTTTATGCAAATGATGGCTGTAATTTGCATAAAACATTAGCGTATGGGTATCAAAATGATGGCCATTTAAAAAATGTCTGCAAAGTGGCAAAAAAAAGATGTGTGCACATTGCCGAATTTGTTTTGAACTTTGCAGTGGTACCGTGTTTCCCCAAAAATAAGACCTCCTCCTAAAAAAAAGACACCCCAACTAGCCTAAAGTAAGGCCTCCCCCCGAAAATAAAGTACCGCCACCCTAAACAAAGGCACACTCCCAAAGTAAGGCCCCCGCAGCCGCCCGCCACCCGTGTCTCACCTAATCCACTTACTGACCTTCACAGCCGTCATTACAGGCATACTGGTTCATGCCCCCCAACATCCTGCCGCATGTCCATACGCACGCCAGGGGTCAACTGATGCACGTCCCGCCATATTCTCCCGGTCGGCCGCTGGTTACACTGAGGATGTCGGTGAGTATTCGGGGGGGGGGGGGGGGGGGGTTGGAGAAAAATAAGAGTACAAATATAAATACAGCACTCTTTTGGCATACTCTTTCCGGCTCTTTCCGTTGCTCTATAGAAATGAATAGAGTTGCGGGTCGTTGCCAGATCTACAGCTCTATTCATAATAGAGCCGGCGTGGCCCGATACAACCTCCTACTTTTCCTCTATCCTGTGGAAAGGGGAAAAGTTGTTTTTTCCTGAACAACCTTTTTAAGTTATGAGACTAGCAGCATTGAGGAGGAGTTAGATGCATCTAACCTGCTGTTATATCCCTACAGTCCATGGGGCGCTGCGGATGAAGGTAATTAGTTTCCTTACCTTAATCCTCAACACCAATTTTGTTAAATTTGTAGTTTATTCTCTATGTAAATTAGGCAGTTTTGTGCACTTGGGGTAGGAGTACCACCCTCAGGGAACAGATACTCCCTGGCGGCCACCCCGTTTAATAATTATTGGAGCAGTACTCCGGCCAGCCAGCTCGGTGGTAGTGCCGCCCCCGTGCAGAAAGCCAATTTATTTACATAGGGAATAAACTACAAATTTAAAGAAAATGGTGCAGAGGATCATGGTACAGAAACTACCACTATTGGTCACCATATGGCTGTGTTATCGGTTGTATTGGTGTTTGTATAGTAATAGTGTACACCATAACATGTGTATGTCTATATTTTGCAATTGGCCCGTTGTGAGCCCTCTGTTTATCCCCTTTGGAACACCATCATGTACCAGGTACATCATGGGTCCTTAAGAGATTTAAGCTTTGCATACTGAGCTTTCCTTCCAAGCTTCTGCCCATCAGTGCCTGACCATGGTTAGATACTATAATTACTTAGACAGATAGCTCCATCCGAAGCAATGTCATGTTGCTTTTGGTGTTTCATTTTGAATGAGATATTGCGTGCATAGCCTTTAGTGATCTTAGCTGGTTTGGTGCGAGCTGATGGCATGACACCTGCTATTGACCTATATACGGCTTGATGGATCCTAGGTTCTTGATGCAGTTTAAAAACATTACAGTACATGTATTTTTCCAGTCATGTTTTAGAACACAAACAGGCCACACTATCTTTACATGTATTATAGAATTGGCTGAGTGCTACTTAGTATTAGTATAATAAAGTCAGTTATCAGAATATAGAGAAAGTTAATAATACAGTTAATATACAGTGAAAGTTAATAATGATACTCTCATGAAAATGGTACTGTCAATATGTGGGCTATATGAAGCAGCAAGTGTGCAGTCAGTTCCTGACATCAATGGTCAAGAATATAGATCTGACTTAGACAATGGCTAAATTGTGACGGCTAGTCACTGGGTCAGAGAATTTATAAAACACCAGGTTTTGTGTTTTTTTTTCCAGTATGCAATGGTTAGTGCCCACTACAAGTGGTGCATGTTGAGACAACCATTGGAGACAATCATGGGAGCCCAAGATTCATCATTGACATACAGTACATAGGGAGCAAAGATTAAAGTGACTCTGTACCCACAATCTGACCCCCCAAACCGCTTGTACCTTCAGATAGCTGCTTTTAATCCAAGATCTGTCCTGGGGTCCATTCGGCAGGTGATGCAGTTATTGTCCTTAAAAACAACCTTTAAACTTGCAGGGCTGTGCCAAATGGCCGTGGCCTAGAGTGTGTGTGCATTGGGCTGGCACAACCTCTCTGTCCCTCCTCCCCGCCCTCCTCATCATTAGGAATGCTCCAGGCAGGTCTTCTCCTATTCATCAGCTGCGTCAGCACGGCATATGGGCTGGATGGTTAAGGCAGTTGTGCAGTGTTCACTGCAGAAGAATAGGAAATATCCTACCAGTGGCATTCCTCATGATGAAGAGGGTGGGGAGGAGGGACGGAGGGGTGGTCCAAGGTTAGGGCACGGTTACTCTAGGCCACGGCTGTTTGGCACAAGACTGCAAGTTTAAAAGTTGTTTTTTAGGACAATAACTGCATCACCTGCCGAACGGACCTCAGGACAGATCTTGGAATAAAAGCAGCTATCCGAAGGTACAAGTGGTTTTGGGGACACTTTAGCAGAAATTTATGTATGGGCCTACATAGCCAAAGAGGACTGTTTACCACCAGAAGCGCCGACAATCTGCCTACAGAATGGGGCATGAAGCCATTGAAGCCGATAAATCACATTTTCTTTTATAATGTGGGTGCATATGCCTTGCTACCTGGGGAAAAGATGGCACCAAAATGTACAATGAGAATAAGGAGAGCCAGAGAAAGTATTGATGCAATGATGCAGCCAGTGAATGCAGCCATATACAGTAGTTCTATCTCTGCTTGCTCTCAGTGAATGCAGGTATATGTAACTGTCTTTGTGTCTCAGCTCTGCATATTGTGTTTTTTGCTCTAAGGTGGATAACCCCTTTAAAGTTAACTAAAATATGATGTTCCTTTAACACCGTTTATGCCATTTTTTTTCAGTCAACTATTCAGCCATAGGCTATGCTCACATGACGTTTTTACCTTTCCGTTTATTATTTTTTAAAATGCCGTCTGTCAGTTTGAGTTGAAGATGACATCAGTCATTTTGCGTTTTGGATGCCTGTCATTATAATGACGGCTGTGGGTACATTATTCTAGTTTAGGTGGACGGATTGCCCTTGTGTCCTTGATTGAAAAGTCCATTGAATTTAATTACAGAATTTGAATGGGGTAATAACGGACGTCATTTTAAAACAAAAAAGCGGACTCCTTTTCTCTCTCTCTATACTATCTAGACAGCTTTTTTGGTATTTAGCAGAATCTTTTAAAGTATCATAAAAAGGATCAATTCCTTGCGACATATGACAAAGCATAAGTCTCTAAGATTATGAGTTATATTATAGCGCCTTTTTTTTTCATTGTTTTATTACCATATAATCAAAACTAAAAATTGTTTTCTGCAGCCTACTTACAGAAAATGCTTGTGGCACTAAACGGAAGCTTGTATATTGCTAAGGCTTCCATTAAATGTATCTCTATGCTGTACCTTTACACTTGGTCAGTCTTACAAATTAGGTTTATACCAAACAATACGAAGCATTATGTAACATTTATATTATGCTTGCTATTTAGATTGTCCAATGTAGCAGTGTTAATACAACAAAACTGTGCACGTCCTTGCCACTATGTGCTATGATATTATGAAGTTGCTTGTGTTCTTTTTCATCAATTGACCGGCAAGTCTTATAAATGATTTTCCTAAAAGGTTAGACTTACTTTTCAGGCACTAAAATTATTTGCAAAAGATTCCTACATTAAAAGCACCTGTCAGTTTTCCTAACATCCAAAAAAGCATCATGGAAAAAATGTTTAAGTCCAGCCAAGGTAACAGCATCTCACGAGGCGGATATAGATGAAAAAATATCAACATCAATATAACATTTCAACCGCAATGGTCTTTTTCAAGTATCATTGCGGTTGAAACGTTGTATGAGTGCCATGCTGGAATAAACAACTTTATTTTTTCATCTATATCCGTCTCGTGAGATGCTGTTACCTTTGCTGGACTTGAGACTGTTTTTGCCCTATTTTGGCACTAGGGTTGGTAACTATTGCATCCCATATTGATATATTTTTTACTTACCTGTTAAGACTGGCAAGTCTATGAAGAGGAGTGCTATAGTATTTTTCTATTTTTGAAAAAAATGTTCAGTCATTATTCATTGCATTAAAATCTCCATACAAAATTCAGGGGGGAAAAGGACATAAAAACACCAACATGTTTCGGGCTATGACGGTTAGTTTTTCTTAGACCACAAAAGAAACTGAAATGTAATATATAGGAGCACACCAACAATAATTGAGAACATACAAAAATATGTTTATTAATAATTACCACACAATACAAAAACACAAAAAATGGCAAAGGAAACTGGATCCCTGCACATTAAAAACATTTAAAATTCCCAAAAAGGGAAAAACACACTGGGACCCACACAATAATGGAAACCCACAGGCCAGCAAGCGGTCATGAAATGTAGCCCTATAAACCCTCAAACATCATGAAGTGAATAAACAACATAAACAAGAATGGAAGTGTCTACATCAAAAAACCAAAATATGCAAGTGTAATGTGAATGGTGGATAACTATGAAATACTAAACAATAAATAAATCAGTAGTGCATGTCACCAAACACAGAGGGAAAGGAGCGACTCGTTGCGGCCCATGATGCCCCTACGCGTTACGTTCCACCGGAACTTCGTCAGGGAGAAAGAGTACCATGCAGGGATCCTATTTATTTGCTGTTAGAGCTAGAAAGACATCTGTTACAAATAATTCATTAAGTTTCATTACATCACCAACCTGTAAGCAGCGATTCATCTCTCATGATGTATGTGAACACAGCAAGATGGCGCCCGCGGCGTGCCGATCCCCCCACTGCGCATGTGCAGGAGAGGTGCTGGCAAGAAGTTAGACCGGAAATTGCATCAATAGGGCAAACGGCGCGTCACAACCTATCATAACATATTAAATCACATGTAGAGCAGCACTGATGCCTACTAGTATGCCGGGCGCGTGCGCACAAAACTATTGGCAAAAGTAAGACTCAGGGCACTGCATAATACACAACATGATAGAGTAGTCATAGATCAATCAAAAAATCAATATTGCATATATATCATTGATCTCTTAAATACCATAATATGCCATTGACAAATTCATTATAAACTATACGTTTCACTCCTCCATCACATGCGCAGATAAAACCAATCATAATACATCACCGACTTTAGTTCAACCACTGAGTAAGGGAATCAGAAAGGTACGGCACAGGTATCTAGTCGCCGATAACATATACAGATTTCATATCGACGAAATACTCGTGATAGCCCCAACTAAATATCTAATATCAACGGTCAAATAAAACACTTACAACTATCCAAACAAAAAAAAATATATATATACTGTATATATATAATATATTAATATAAATAAACAGTAGCACCTGTATATATGGGAATAATTCAGATTGCCCATGTTAGTTCTTCTTATTGGCATACAGAATGAGGCCATGTTCACACAACATAAGTAAAGTATTAATCATGTCCATTGTTGCCGATTTGCAACATGGCCGTTATTAATACTTTACTTACATTGTGCTGCAGCTGAGTGGATCCCGGTCGGAATTTATACACATATTATACGCTCCGTCCGGGTTTGCTAGATGCACACCAAAAAACTGACATACCTGTCAGTTCACACAATGGAACGTGCGGCGAGGGAGTGGGATGCGGGTGCACATGGGCACCCGCATCCCAATTCATCAGAAAGGATCTTCTCTGACACGGCCATTCTGTGACCTGGCCAGGTCACAAAACGACCAATGTCTTACGCCATGTGAACATGGCCTAAGGGTACGTTCACACTGAGGAAAACAGGTGGAAATTCCTTAGTGTCTCAATGTAATCTATTGCATGCCTCCGCTCTCCTCTCAAAGAACTGACATGTCAATTCTTTGAGTGGATAGCTGTGGAGAGCGGAGGAGCGCAACAGATTACTTTGAGACTCTAAGGCAGTTGGGATTCAGAGCAGTTTCCACGGTGGGGGTTCCACTCGGAATTTCCGCCTGTTTTACCCAGTGTGAACATACCCTTAGGTTACAACACTCAAACATATTTGGGACAGACAAAGAACCAATAAATGCTAATGGTACCCTAATACTGTATGTACTGCCCTAACACATAATTATTATCACATCAGATGGAGAAATACACATATGCACCTAAATGTGTTACATATTTTTTTTTTAAAGTATTTAAATAAATGTAGTGAAACTAAAAGTGTCCGTATCCATGTTTTCCCGGACTCCCTAGGGTTGCATTCAACTTCTTCAGCCACCATTCCAATGCGAATGATCGAACTCAAGCATGCTAGAGTTGGAAAAATTACACAGGAAAATATTTTTTCATATTACTTTACTCTTGATCGCCCGTGTTCCTTTATTTTCCAACAATACAGACCTAGGTTTCTCTGTTTCGTGTATCTTTAAAATAGCCGTGTATGTAAGAAATTTAAGATTGCAGCAATACATATCTCCTCACAAAGACGTTCTGCCAGCTAGGCTGCCACTGTACAACTAAGGCCCCGTTCCCACTGAGCAAAGCTAGCGGAATTCCGCAACGTAATTGTCCGCCGCGGAATGCTGTTAGCCTCCCGCTCATAATGGGAGTCTATGAGAGGCGCGCGCTGCTGCTCTGTACGCGCTGAAGAATGAACATATTTATTCTTCAGCGCGTACAGAGCAGGAGCGCGCGCCTCTCATAGACTCCCATTATGAGCAGGAGGCTAACGGCATTCCGCGGCAGACAATTCCGTCGCGGAATTCCGCTAGCTTTGCTCAGTGGGAACGGGGCCTAATAGAAACGCCAACACCGTCCCTAGTAAAGCGGGGCCTATTGCTGGGGGTGTGTCAACGGCGTCCCTAGTGGCCGGCCCGCTGCTATAGCGCTGCGGGGCTTTAATCTTATGTAACCGCGTCCGGGATTTCACCACCCCGGCCAAACAGCATAAGGTGTGTGTAATTGCCAGTCAGCTGTCAGCAAGTGGCCAGGACCTGGAATCTCAGCCCCATTTGGATCTGGGGCCAGGACTCCAGGTTACATAAGTACCTTCCCTTGTCTCATGTTCTTTGCCTGTGATAGTGCCTAGTTAACTACTGTTACTGTACTTGACCTAGCGTTTTTCTGCATTTGTATTCTAGTTACCTGACTTCTGCTATTAACCCTTTCACCACCCCTTTGGACACAATTATGTACTTCGCTGCTCTGTTGGTTTTTGACTTGGACTTCAGACCTCCCCCTCAGCTTCAGGACTCACCTGTACTTGTGTCTCCCTGTCCCTTTCCTAACAGGTATGGTGTAAAATCAATTTCTAGAGCAAAAAGAATTCAGCTGTGTTCAGACACGTAGAAATAAAATATCTACGAGCCAATAGCAACGAGCCAAGGACTGTGTCAGGGTCCTAACAGGTACAGGCATCACATGTTTATTAACCTCTTAACGACGCATGACGGGTATACCCATCATGCGGCCGTTAAGAGTAAATAGAGAGGGCTCCCGGCGTGAGCCCTCTCTGCAGCGCGCGGTCCCCGGTTGCTAACTGCAGCCAGGGACCGCGTGTATTAGCCGGCGCGGCCGATCGCCGCGGCCGGCTAATTAACTATTCAAATGCCGCTGTCAAAGCTGACAGCTGCATTTGAATAGCAGCTGTGCCCCCTCTCCCTGGTGTCCAGTGAGGGATCTCCCCCCCGCGATGCGATCGCGGAGGGGAGATCCGTTCTAATGAGCCGGCCGGGGCTCAGCGTCAGAATGACGCTGATCCCGGCTCGGCAATCTATTCAGATGGTCTGCAGCAGACCATTATAATAGAGCACCGATCTGATGGATCATTGCTCTATTATATACACAGGATTGATCTCAATGGGAGATCAGTTCTGTGTATATAGAAGTCCCCCAGGGAGCTTCATATTACTGTAAGGGAAAGTTAAAAAAAGTGTTTTTATTAATAAAAAATCCCCTCCACTAATAAGAGTCTGAATCACCCCCCTTTTCCAATTTTACAAAAATAAATAAATAAATAAACATGTTTGCTATTGCCGCGTGCGTAATCGCCCGAACTATTAATTAATCACATTCCTGATCTCGCACGGTAAATGGTGTAAGCGCAAAAAATTCCCAAAGTGCAAAATTGCGCATTTTTGGTCGCATCAAATCCAGAAAAAATGTAATATAAAGCGATCAAAAAGTCGCATATGCGCAATCAAGGAACCGATAGAAAGATCACATCAAAAAATGACACCTGACAAAGCCCCATAGACCAAAGGATAAAAGCGCTATAAGCCTGGGAATAGAGCGATTTTAAGGAACGTATATTTGTTAACAATGGTTTTAATTTTTTACAGGCCATCAGATACAATAAAACATATGTTACATATCGTTTTAATCGTAATGACTTGAGGAACATATATAACAACTAAGTTTTTCCATAGGACACACGGTGTAAAAATGAAGCCCCCCAAAGAAAAATAATTGCGGGGTTTTTTTTCAATTTCACTGCGCATATAATTTTTTTCTGGTTTCGCAGCATATTTTATGGAAAAATACAGCCTGTCATTGCGAAGTACAATTAGTGACGCAAAAAATAAGGGCTCATGTGGGTCTGTAGGTGTAAAATGCAAGTGCTATGGCCTTTTAAGCACATGGAGGAAAAAACGAAAACGCAAAAACGAAAGTTAGCACGGTCCTTAAAGGGTTAAGTGATCTTATGCCAGGTACTAAAGGCTTAAGTGGAAAGACAGCTGTACAACCCCAATCTCCCAACCTCTCTCGGAGCTTAGACCTCTTCTTGGATACAATGTGATTCTTCATAAAAGCTGTGTACGGTAGGTCCCTTATAATTGTATTAAAGTTTACATCTATATCTGGGACTCTTTGTTGTGGCAAAACGGGGCCCATTTGGAGTGAAGAAAAGACCCATCCTTTAGACCAACATTCAAAAGAGAGGAAGGGGGAGATGCGCGCCCACTGAACATATATAGTTTACCCTTTCAGGAAGATCCCACTGTTCATATATCAGTCTCTGTAGAATAAATCTGTTGTGGCTCTTCCTTTGACTCAGAGACTTTCCTTTTCTTTTTTTCTTATTAATTTTTCATCCTTTTCCCTGTCATTCCCTTGCCCTTCCCTCCCTCACATTCCCCTTCTCCTCCTCTCCTCCCTACCCACTATCCCTGTTTCTTTCCCTCCCCCTCCACTTCTTTTTTTAGCCGGATCTGGTTGTCTTTGTTTTTGTTTCTTCCCTTTTAACCTATTTGGTAATAGTTTAGAAACCCCAGAAATAAGTCGGATACAGTATTATGCGCTAGCTGTTTGTTTAGAAGAAAGTTTAAGGCTAGGCCTTGATGTAATGTGAGCATTTTTGTTTTGATTTCTGCCTGCTGATTTTTTCTAAAACTTCTGATTTCAAAATGTTCAATCAAATCTTAATACGCAAAAAAAAAAAGAAAAAAAGAAAAGACAAATAGCTGTAATGTTCCATAATGAAAAAAATGTATAAATGATAGAATATTTCCTGAGAGGTATATGCTGGTATCTATTGTGAAAAAACATGGCATACCAAAGGGGAAATGGGGGCTTGGACAAAACGTATTTGAGACCTGAGTGGGCCCCCAACCCAAGTAACATATATTAGTATTGCTTCAAAGTAGCTGTAGTAGCTGTAGATAAACTTACTCCTTTAGCTGATTCCTTTACTAGAGTCAGTAAAATTGAAATTGCATTATATTTTTTATTAACCTTAGATGCAGTTTCCATTTCCTGTGGTGCTCTTGATTATTACATTTTTTCTCTGTAGTAGGTCAACCTATTTTTCTGTTATAAGTTTTCATTTCAGCCATGAAGCCTCTTTTTCTAGCGCTTTGTGTTCTCAGCCTAGAGATACATAAACAGTGGAATTCACCACAGATGACAAGATTCTTTCCAATAGTCATTAGTCATTTTGTTTTTTGCTATCTTCCAGCTGGCTGCTCAGAAGGTACCAAATCCTTAACCTTCATTTTGGTCATTACAGTTCAACAGGTTTGCTACTCTCTATGTTATTTCCTAGATACTATTTATGTTCTCATTTCTTAATTTTAAATGTAACATTTCCCGGGATTCTTTAGTTCTGTAGTATTTATTTACAACTGGAAAATGTAATGTTTATTGATAAGTAATAAACTATACCATACATTTATATATTATTTATTACATACTGATGTGCACTATACAAAGGTGTTACATCATTACCTATCCACCCTCCAGAGCCATCCCCCATAGCGCCTGGAGTGCCACTCCGGACTTACAGGACCCTTCCCCAGAGCAAGAGCACGTCCCACTATTCTGCTCTAGCTCCACTTGCTGGGTCACGTCACAGATACCCGACAGCATCCCTGGTTACCAATAATGATGGACTCAACACCCAAGTTGACCGGCAGGAGTCCCTGCCAGTCAGTTGTCTCTACCACATGTATTCTGGTGGAAGATCAGGAGGCTGGTCCAATCACTTCCTGGATTGGGTTCCTCACCTCCTCTAAAATGAATCATTACCCTGTTATCCACACTGGCTATTAGACTTGTTTTCAAGCATGCTAAGTGTCTTCATATCTCTTTCCTGTATTGTTACCTGGCTTCTCCTGACTTTGCCTGTTACCTGACTATTCTCTTAGATTCGTTTTTGGTTTGGCCCATTTGGTTTTGACCCTGACCCGTTGACCACTCCTTATTTGTAAGTTTTTCTTGTCCATCTTCTGTATTATAAAATTATTGCAAGTAGGGACCGTCTCTGTGGTTGTCTGCAGTCGCCTAGGACTGTTGAGGCAAGTAGGCAGTGTCAGTTGGTAGGAACAGATTAGGGCCCACTGTCTGTGTCTTTCCCCGCTTCTTCTCAGGCTTTACCCTACCTATGGTTATGTCGGGCAGGTTTACTAGTGCAAATGTGCCACATTATAGCCACAATTATGTGGCAAAAAAACTGGTGCAAAAATGTGTATGTGTTTTAAACTTGTTTTAGATATTTTGTCACCACATTCGACAAGTAGACATGGCGTAAAAAGAAGATGGGTTGAATTTAGTGCAAAACTTTTTTTTAAAGTGAGCTAACTTGGTATCAACTGGAGTAGACTAGAGTGTCTAAAGCTGCATCCATGTCATTAAACAGCATTAGCCACCAAGATAAATATGGCACATGTTTAGATTGCCTAGTCTAAAATTTTTCAAAAAAATACTTACTAAGGTTCTGCCAGGGGAGGGGGGGGAAGGGACCTAAGGACTAATACGGTTAGATTTTCCTTAAAGGGTTATTCCCACCTCCTCTTTATACCTTGCACATTGCTTAGAGATTGCTCCACTTCCTGGTTTCCTCAGCAGGAGGTCTCCTTCACTGGATAGGTTCTCTTCCCCAGCAGCACTAGGGCTGGCATCATGCTGTTGGCCTGTGCTCTGTTCTAAGCTTTGCTGTTCTATGCTCCGCTAAGCTACACCAACTCTGACAGTTCCATGGAGCAGAGAGCTGTCAGTTTGATGGTTTACTGCAGATAAGGTGGTGGCAGGGGAGCCTGTACACACTGATGGGCCCTCTGGCCATGGAGTGAGTCATCAGCGCAGCCACTGCTGATAACATGGGGGTCAGTAACCAAGATAACACTGCAGACACATCAGATGGCCTAGCAGGGAGCCAGAGCTAAAAGGGTAAAAAGAGCCAAAGCTTCTTAACTTTTAATTACCTAATGTTTTAGATATAGCTATGAAGATGGGAATACTCCTTTAGGCTGGGTTCACACTACGTATATTTCAGTCAGTATTGTGGTCTTCATATTGCAACCAAAACCAGGAGTGGATTGAAAACACAGAAAGGCTATGTTCACACAATGGTGAAACTGAGTGGATGGCCGCCATATAACGGTAAATAACTACCATTATTTCAATACAACAGCCGTTGTTTTAAAATAACATCAAATATTTGCCATTAAATGGCGGCCATCCACTCAATTTCAACATTTATAGATTGTAAGCCCTCGCGGGCAGGGTCCTCTTCCCCATGTATCAGTCTGCCATCTGCCTTCATGTAATGTGTTTCGATCTTGTAATGTTCTTGTTTGTTACCCTTGTCGCCTGTATCGCGTTTTGGAATTAAGTGTGCTTTATAAGTAAATAATAATAATAATAATAATTGTGTGAACAGAGCCTTTCTGTGTTTTCAATCCACTCCTGGTTTTGGTTGCAATATGAGGACCACAATACTCACTGAAATATACTGTGTGTGTGAACCCAGCATGAGGCTATGCGAACCGCAAATATACGCCCGTAGTTATAAGGTTGATACGTACCCTGGAAAGTATACGATATACGGCCGCACAATGTACACTACATATGAGCATACGGCCGGATCGTATACGGCGCTGTGAAAAAAGAAGAAGACCAAGGCCGGAACTGTTCCAACTCACGGCCGTGGATTTCAATGCGGCCCCGTATGGAGTACTTTTTTCAGCCAAATCGAACTTGATTTTTATATTAAAAGGTTCTGTGTGGTTTACTGGGCTGGGCGAAGATTTCCAAGTAAATGACCTGCTTCAGACCGCTTCGAAACAAGCTAGGCAGCAAAACTATTCTACGGGTGTATGTTCGCAATTCTCCCGCATGTCTATTTTTTACACGGCCGGACATATACGTAGTGTGAACATAGCCTGAGGGTGCATTCACAGGTACAGGATCAGCAGCAGATTTAATGGTGCAGATTTGATGCTGTATTCAGTTATTAAGATCAAATCTGCTGCGTATCTGCTGCAGATCCGCAGCATTAAATCCGTAGTAATACGGTGTGTGTGAGGCTACCCTTAAGGGGAGTGCCAAAAAGTTAAATGAAGACTTATAGGCCACTTATATGCTTGCTTTACTGAAATTTGGAAAAAAGATATGCAAAGTAGCTCTAAACAAAACAAAGAGCATGTTTTCTGGTGCCACCTTTTGAAATGTGGCCATCTACAGATGGGTAACTGTCCCTCCCGGGTGGGATTTTGGCTTGGCCTACTAAAATACCCAGTCATTTTCTTGAATGAATCAGTAACTTGAAAGGAAGCAAGATTCCAATAGGGGGCATTATGCAGTAACTTGAGGTTGCTAGGTGTTGTTAGCAGTGGGCTAGGTGTAGGGGCACTTATCACAATCACCCCCCCCCCCCAGGTATACTAACACTAAGCTATGAAAAGGGTAGAACCAGGTGTGTGTGGGTACAGATGCGGAGCAGAATGAACACAAAGTCCAGCTTAAATAAGAGAATACTTTACTTAGAAAACATCAGTGCAATACAGCTTCAAGAGTCAAATGTGCAAAACAATGTCAGTTCAGTGATGGACAAAACAGAGAACTTGGCTTAGGTGCTTGTAGTATAAGTATTAGGTGTTACCTTAGTACAATTAGGCTAAGGGACTGTCTTGGGGCCTTTTCTAGTAATACAGAACTCTGCCAGGGCAACTTATACTGTGTGTGACTTAAGAATCTCACGCTTAGGACTGAGAAGAAGATTTAAAAAAATGCCTTAGGGCCCTATTCCACAGTAACGATAATCGGCCGGATCGGCCCCATTTGGCCCGATTAGGCCGATTATCGTTCGGTGAAATAGAGAGAACGATCAGCCGATGATCGTGTCATCGGCTAATCGTTCATTTAGGGCCAGACCTAAAATCATCGTTTCCCCACCACGCATCACTACGGTTGAATAGCGGTGCGTGGCGGGCGACCGACGATTTGAGAAGAAACAGCAGCATCATCATACATTACCTGGCTGCAGGGCTTCTTTTCTGCGCTGTCTTCATCCCCTGGTCCCGCGCACTCTATCTTCTGAATGGCCGGTCGGCTGACGGAGCGTTCAGCCAATCACAGGCCTGGACCGCCGTGGCCTGTGATTGGCTGAGTGTGGCCTGTCAGCTGATCGGCCATTCAGAAGATAGAGCGCAGGGGACCGGGTAGGAGACGGAGCGGAGGACAAGCCCTGCAGCCAGGTAATGTATGATGCTGCAAGGGCTGCAAGGACATCGGTAACAATGTCCTTGCAGCCCTCGCTCAACGATCATCGGGCCTTGGAATAGGCCCAGTAAACGAGCGGCGATCCTCGACCTGTGGAATAGGACCCTTAGGCTAGAAGAGCCCACAGAGTCTCTGGTCTCAGAGATCTGGTGGTACGAGTCCCAGGGTTGAACAAATAGGTGTAGCTAACCTTTCAAGGTTCTCCGAGTAGGTTGAGCCGCAATTTGTCGGATTACAGGCACTTTGCTCCACTGCAGACTTATCCCTTGTTGCTGGTTGTCCTTACTAGGTATCTCATGGTTACCCCCGATGTAGACAAGGTTTTCTCAGGAGACAATTACCCCACCTCTGGGTTTAGCACTGCATACTTGTTACTAAAAAGTCTCTTTGGAGAATATGTGATCCGTGATTCCTCTAAATAAGCTTCAGCAGGAACTCCAGTTTTTTTTCTGTTTCCCTTTCTCAAACTGAACCCAAAACAACAATTTCTCCCACCTTGAACTAGCTATCCTATATAGGGGTGACCATGACTAATCTCCTATTGGTTGGAAAAGTGTTAGAAAGAAGTGTATCTGATATAGGGGAGAGTGACATAGGGTAGAGTGAGACACCAAGTGGTGAAAATGCAGAATAACACCCCTCATCCCATAGTAAGATACCTGACAGAAATACCGTTCGACAGGTGGAATTCAAAGGTTGTGGCACACCTGTACTGGTACATTACAATTAGATCAGACAGCAAACTCTTGTTTCTTTGAGAGCTACTGTGCACATTTTTCCCCAAGTGACCTTGGAGTATGCATTGTATGTTTTTTATTCACTTGATTAGAAGTGCTCTTATAAACAATACTTAAGTGGTATGTACTATAACTATTTTATTATGAATTGCAGTATTTGTACACATAAGCTGCTAGCTTGGTAAGTTTTTTTTTATGTTTTATTTTTTTTATGGATGTGCTTTGGACCTAAAACAGCTTAGTCACTTCATAATGCATCATGTTTATGGCACATATCAGGGTTCTTTTTAAAAATAAAAAGGTCAATAAAACACAATACAGTAAAACAGTACAGCATTATGGATATCTTTATGTTCCTATTGCTGCTTAGAACATAACATGCTTTCATTGGAGAAAAATCTGAATATTTTACAATAGATTTGTATTCTAATAAACAGAGGTGAGTATGTGATTTCAGGATTAATAAATTCATTTTACACCATTCTGTTTCACTTTGTTACTAAATAAATTGATGAAAATGGAACAATGTTATATACAAGCTGAACAGAATGATATAAAATAGTTACATATTCAACTAACAAGGGAATTGGTGGGTTACTCTAATGCTGGGTTTACACGGAACGATAATTCCCAATTGAACGATTAACGATGTTGAAGCAACAATTTGTTTTTTTATAACGATCAGCGTTTAGATGGGGAAAAATCGTTAGAAGATTTGTAAGAAAAATTGTTATTGTGATCGTTTTTAAGATCGCTTAAGCCCATCTTTTACATAGGGTGAATCTTTGAAAGACTGTTTACACAAAGCGATCTGCGAATTTTTAGCGAACGATGAACGACGATTTGAGAACATGTTGAAAGATCAAAATGAACGATTTTTCGCTCATCGCTTGATCGTTTGCTGTGTTTCCACAGAACGATTATCGCTCAAATGCGATAATTTACGGCTGTCGTTGTCAAACGACAGCCGTTATTTTGCATAAAAAAAGACGTGTGAACATAGCCTGATAGTGAAAAGGGAAATACAAATATTATGGTATGCTGCCTGAGTTTTAGTCAAAGTAACAGCCATCTTTTCACAATTTGAATACTGCATACTGTATAAGGATATGTTCCCACTATGTCTTTTTTAGACGAATAAGTCCAAATACCATCTGTCCTACAAATTATGCAAATTTGAAATAATAGCTGTTATTTGGTGTTAAATTTGAAATAATAGCTGTTATTTGGTGTTAAATGTCCAAAAAAAAAAAAAAAAAAAAAAGATGTGGGAATATAGCATATGTTTGATCAATGCCTTCATAAGAAAGGAAACAAGGTGCAGGGGTTGAGCCAGGGTTCACAGTATTATTGGCTTCCATCCAAGGTATACATTGGTGTCCTGGAATGAAAGGGTGCATCTAACGCCATAGATGTACTGTATAATAACTGTAGTATATTAAATGTAGTCTGGTTGACACAAGAATGAGGGCAGAAGAGGAATGCAACTTGAGTAGCCAACCCTGTTGAAATCATTGGGAGACTCTAGCATTGAATGAAAAATATACAAAAATTTTAAGGAAAAAATTCAATTGGTTTCTGCAGCTGGTGGGAGATATAACTGATGGCAGAATGATGAGTTATTAAAGGCACTCGACCAAACATACTCACTCAAAAAAATAATAATTGTTTTTTTATTTTTATTATTGTTATTAGATGTGAGTGAACGTGCTCATTCCAGTATAATATTCGCTTTAGTATCTGGCTACTCGAAAGTACATAATACTCAAGTGAGTACTGTGTGCTGCTCAGTAAAGAAAAGCTTGTTGAAATGCAACTGAGAGGCCTTTCCACAAGCTTTAGGGTGCCCCCAAACCGCTTGGCAGAGTGGAGTGTAACTGGTTAACCTTAAAGTGGCAGTCTGTTAAATTAACCCTGTGGGGGCCAGACTGTACTCTGTTGGTGGGGGAGGGGGGATTATGCTTACTATCGTAAGGATCGGAGATTGCATCTATTGCATTAGAGCCGCCATCTTCTTAGCAGTAAATTAGCTTAAAACATCATATTTTCGGTTCAGTTTTGCTTTTGTAAATGAAAAATATCAAAATTTGAATAAAAATATGCTGTATTAAGTGAATATATAGTATAGTATATATATAGTATAGCTATAATGTTATAGATGGGAAGGGGATTGATTCTATTGCATTATAGCCGCTAGCTTCTTTACAGTATAGTACCTTAATACAGCATATTTTCAATCTAATTTTGCTATTTTTCCTTTACAAAAGCAAGACTGAAATAAGTTTTAAGTTAATATACTTTTAAGAAGCTGGCGGCTATAGTGCAATTGATGTGATCCCCAATTCTTTATTCAGCCCCCCCCCTCCCCCAAAAGAGCCCACAGGGGGCTAACTTAACACCCTGGGGGCTAGACTGTCAATTACAGATTAAGCAGGTACCCTCCGTTCTGCCGAGCGAGGGGCACTTGGTTAATTACTGAAGTCTCCCATTGATTTCAATACTTAATTACAATTCATTGATCAAATTGAGCACTCAATTTTTGAAAAATACTCTACTCAAGTAACAAGTATTTTGGTGCTCGCTCATCTCTAATGGTTCTAACTTTGTGCTTCAATTTATACCATATAATTGTGAGAAAAACGAGCTTTTCAAAAATGTTCTGCTTGTAATAAAGATAGTCATACCTCATGATTGAGTTAATGATTCACATTTACAATATGTCTAATTCACATTGGCATCTTTTTTTTTTTTTTTTTTTTTCAAATTAAAAGTCCTGCATCTCTCCCTCCAGCCCCAAACCCTTCCTTTCACTTTGGTGCCAAAACAGCATGAGATGTGGCTGAGCAGGGAGAAAGAACAAATCTCTGGCAGCCATTTACCAGACTCCACACTGGGTCAGAAGTTGGCCAGCGGGTTGTGAAGCTGCACACCAGTGATTGTTAATCATCAGCTCTATATTTTCTCTCTATTTCTTTGCCTCTGTCTGTTTTCTACTTTCCTTCTCCCTGCAACATTGGGCTCCTTGGCATACTGAATGTTCTAAATGTCAGAGTTGTCCTGGAACAACTTTCTGTATCATACAGATACAGTACATCCATATAATAATAATAATAATAATAATAATAATAATAATAATAATAATAATAATAATAATAATAATAATAAATATATATATATATATATATATATATATATATATCACAAATTTTGTGGTATGCAATAATTTTTTTTAGACAAAGCAGCACCCCCTGATCATCTGCTCGCCACCCTTAGTACACTAAGAACAGTTCTGGGAGCAATTGACTCATACTCAGTGTTGCGGTGGTGCCAGGTTACTGCTACCTTGGTTGTTATCCACTTCAATAGGAGACAAAAATCGCAGTAACGCAGTGCTGCTGCTTCACTGACTATAAGCAAACTGCTTCCAGGTTTAGCAATAAAAAAAAAAAAAAATCTGAGCCAGATTAATAAAAGTCAGAGTAATAAAAATCCAGACAATATGCAAACAAAAACATAAAAGTATCTAAACTCCATAGGATGGGTTGCAGAAAAAAAAATGCATAAACTTTGAAATGGGCCACTAAATCCTTTCCCTAAAAAAACACCCTAATGCACACTTCTTGGCAAATGGGGTAAACACTAGAGATGAGCGAACCTCGAGCATGCTTGAGTTCATCCGAACCCGAGCGTTCTGCATTTGATTAGCGGTGGCTGCTGAACTTGGATAAAGCCCTAAGGCTATGTGGAAAACATGGATATAGTCATTGGCTGTATCCATGTTTTCCAGACAACCTTAGAGCTTTATCCAACTTCAGCAGCCCCAGCTAATCAAATGCCGAATCGGGTTTGGATGGACTCAAACATGCTCGAGGTTCACTCATCTCTAGTAGACACCCTTATAATGGTGGCCCTACACAAGAACCTCTAAATATTAGGCCCTGACTGTACCATTCTTTCTTACGCATTTCCTCCATGAGTATTGTAAGGACCTCTCGGGAGATATCTTATAGGACTATATTAGATATAAATTGTAACTTAAGGGTACAAGCCCACTTGCCGGATCTGCAGCGAGTCTCCTTGCTGCATTTTTGCAGCGAGACTCGCTGCAGATCCCAGCCCTATACTTTCATTAGTATAGGGCTGGGATCTGCAGCGAGTCTCGCTGCAACAACGCAGCAAGGAGACTCGCTGCAGATCCGGCAAGTGGGTTTGTACCCTTAAGTTACAATTTATATCTTTATTATCTTTCATTAGCTGGGCGATCGGGGCTGCAGGGGGCGATCGTACGGCCGGGGGGTGCGGGGGGCGATCATGCGGCCGGGGGCGATCGGGGCTGCAGGGGGGGCGGGCAGGATATACATTACCAGGTCCCCGCTCCTGCTTGCTTCGGCGGCTCCCGCCACGTTCTGCCCAGCCAATCAGTGCGCTGCCCTGCCGCAGCGCACTGATTGGCTGGGCGGGCGGTGAAGACACCAGGAGCCCCGAAGCAAGCAGGAACGGGGACCCGGTAATGTATAATGTCCGGCGGCTAGGGGGTTAATGGGGAGGGCTGCAGACAAAATCGCAGCAGGGATGTACATCCCTGCTGCGAGTTTCTCTGCTAATGAAAGTATAGGGCTGGGATCCGCAGCGAGTCTCGCTGCAAAAACGCAGCAAGGAGACTCGCTGCAGATCCGGCAAGTGGGTTTGTACCCTAAAAAGTAGTTTTCGACATAAAAAACGTAATTTGTTCCCAAAAGAAGAGGCAACATTTGCCCAGCAGTGGATGAAATGTTCATTGCGGCTAGGTTCACACTATGTATCTGTGCGGCTGTATTGCGGGCGGTAAATCATCGGCCGTATTTTTCCGGTTAATGTGTACGCTGGAAAGTATACGATATACAGCTGCACAGTGCACACTATGTATGAGCCTACGGCCCGATCGTAAACGGACCCGTAAAAAATGAACAAGACCATTGTTTGCGGCTGGAACTGTGCAAATTCACGGCCGTGGATTGACAGGCGGTCCATATGGAGTACTTAAAAAATAGCCGGCAATAATGCCGAATGCCGATACCTCTAATAGTTAATATATTAAATTAATAAAAAACATTTTCTTTGTAATAAAGTCCCTTTCGTTGTTCAATAATTTAATTCTAACGAATCCATCATTGTACAATTAAATATACTGTTAAAATAAATATATATATAAATAAATGTATATTTATATATATATTTATTTTTTGACAGTATATTTAATTGCACAATGATGGATTCGTTAGAATTAAATTATTGAACAACGAAACTGATTTTATTACAACAAAAATGTGTTTTATTAATTAAATATTAATTAGTACAGGAATCACCATTAAGCCGTTAATTCATGTTGCCGGCAATAGAGCTTTCTGTACTAATCATCACTTTACTTTAATGAAAACATCAAATGTTTCTTCTAATTATGTTATCACAATAGCATTATTAGAAGAAACATTTTGAATTATATGTGCGCTTAGCTGATTGGCTGATCGGCTCAACGCACATATAAAGAGCCGGTCCGCAGTACAGTGACTTCTTGTGCTGCGGACCAGCGAAGAGGACACATCAGGGTGAGTATAAAGCTCTCCCCACCCCCTCCCCAGCACTGCACCCATCCCAGTAAGGAAGGGGGGTCACTTAACCCCTTCCTTGCTGGGATGGGTGCACTCTGACATCAGTCTGGCCCCCAAGGGGTTAAGGGGGATGCAATACATCCTCCCTTAACCCCTTGGGGGCCAGACTGTAAGCAGCGATCTGTAAAGATGCTGCATACTGTAAAGAGCACAACACCGCTCACAATGATGGGTGTTGTGCTCCTGTTTGTGTGTTTTTTGTGTGTTTCTCCCTTTTTGTTTTTCAGATATCGGTATCCTGTGGATTACGTCGGATTCGGTGGACTACGTCGATGACCAGCGGTTGTTTGGTGTTTTTTTTTTTATAAAATGGTCAATGAGGGGTGTGGGGGTGTTTTTAACCCCCCATTATTACCCCAGTACCCAATGCCACCAGGGGTACTGGGAAGAGCCGGGTGCCAGTGGTCCCGGAGCGTCAAAATTGGCGCTCCTGGACTGGGCGGCAGCAGGCTGGTAAGATCTAGGCTGTGGAGGGCCTAAACCAATGGCTCTTCCCACCCTGGTGTTACCAGGCTGCTGTTGGTTGGTTTTTAACCCGGCTGGTTATAAAAATAGGGGGGACCCTATGCGTTTTTTTTTTTAATATTTATTTATTTTAAAAAAACGCATAGGGTTCCCCCTATTTTTATAACCAGCCGGGTTAAAAATTAAGCGACAGCAGCCTGGTAACACCAGGGTGGGAAGAGACATTGTTTTAGGCCCTCCCCAGCCTAAATCTTACCAGCCTGCTGCCGCCCTGTCCAGGAGCACCAATTTTGACGCTCCGGGACCACTGGCACACGGCTCTTCCCAGTACCCCTGGTGGCATTGGGTACTGGGGTAATAATGGGGGGTTAGTGTTAGCCATTTTATACCGGCTAACACTAGGCCCCGACTTAGTAATGGATTCCGTCTATTAGACGGCTTCCACTACTAAGTCTATAAAGTAAAGAAATAAAGACAACACACAAGTGAAATTTTTTTTTTATTCAAATAAAAAGACCCCCACACCCCTCATTGACCATTTTATAAAAAAAAACACAGAACAACCGCTGGTCATCGACGTAGTCCATGGAATCCAACGTAATCCACAGGATACCGATATCTGAAAAAAAAAAGGGAGAAACACACAAAAAACAAACAAACAGGAGCACAACACCCATCATTGTGAGCGGTGTTGTGCTCCTTACAGTATGCAGCATCTTTACAGATCGCTGCTTACAGTCTGGCCCCCAAGGGGTTAAGGGAGGATGTATTGCATCCCCCTTAACCCCTTGGGGGCCAGACTGAAGTCAGACTGCACCCATCCCAGCAAGGAATGGGTTAAGTGACCCCCCTTCCTTACTGGGATGGGTGCAGTGCTGGGGAGGGGTTGGGGGGATCTGTATACTCACCCCGATGTGTCCTCTTCGCTGGTCCACAGCACAATGAAGTGACTGTACTGCGGACCGACTCTTTATATGTGCACTCAGCCGATCAGCCAATCAGCTGAGCGCACATATAATTCTAAATGTTTCTTCTAATTATGCTATTGTGATAACATAATTAGAAGAAACATTTGATGTTTTAATTAAAGTAAAGTGTTGATTAGTACAGAATGCTCTATTACCGGGAATATGAATTAACGCCTTAATGGAGCTTCCTGTACTAATTAATATTTAATTAATAAAACACATTTTTGTTGTAATAAAATCAGTTTCGTTGTTCAATAATTTAATTTAAACGAATCCATCATTGTGCAATATACTGTCAAAAAATAAATATATATATAAATATACATTTATTTATATATATATTTATTTTAACAGTATATTTAATTGCAAAATGATGGATTCGTTTAAATGTAATTATTGAACAACGAAATAGACTTTATTATAACGAAAATGTGTTTTATTAATTAAATATATTAACCATGAGAGGCATCGGCATTACTGCAGAGGATAGCAAACCCTGGTAATAGCGATTCCTGTAAACTGTTTCCCTGCTTTCCCAGATGCATCCAGAGGTGTTTGCATCACTTTCTAAAGATTTTATTTGTTATTTTTAGTTGAACCAGATTTCCAAGTAAATGACCGTATGTTTTCAGCCGCATGTCTATTTTTTCCCACGGCCGTAGTTTCAGCCGCACATTTTCAGCCGCATAAAAAATACAGCCGCACAGATACATAGTGTGAACATAGCCTGAAGGGGTAATCTGGGAAAAAAAGTATTCCAGGACTTATCATCTGCTGTATGTCCTGCAGGAAGTGGTGTATTCTTTCCAGTCTGACATAGTGCTCTCTGATGCCACCTCTGACAATGCCAGGAACTGCCCGGAGGAGGGGTTTTCTATGGGGATTTGCTACTTCTCTAGCCAGGTCCTATCACAGGTGGCAGCAGTAAGCATAATGTCGGACCGGAAAGAAAACACCACTTGCTGTAAGGGAACCCAGGACTTGGATGGAAGACGGACAGTCAGTGTGAACCTGAGAAATAGGCCCCCAAGATTGTCCCTGCCTTCTTGCCAGCCCAGCCCTAGGCAGTTGGCAATATGTGAAACACAGAAAAAGATAAGGCAGACAACCACGATAAAGAATAGTCAGGCAGATACAGAACACACGGGAGATAGCAGAATAGTGCTAATAATACGGATATACTACAGATGCGCAATGGGATTGTTCGGGTGGATAGCGGGAGGAAACTACAAACATAAAAAAAAAAATACTGAATTTGTCCATAAAGCCTAAATCTGGCAGAAGAAACCAGACGGGTGTGGTGGAGAACCTGTCAATCACCACACAGGGTGTTCTAGAATCAGAGTTCAGACCAATACAAAGGAAAACTAAATCTTTGAGGGGTGCAATAAACAGCATAAATAGCTTCATCCTAAGGGATTATATGCACAGGTGCGTTGTGATTCAATATATGCCTTAAAAGACGGTACGCACAGGAACTTTGGGTGTCTTTATTATATGCATTAACACTTTAACATCTGTATTCTTATATGCATGGATACTTTACCATCTGCCTTGTTATTATGCACTAGCACTTTAACATCTGCTTTTGTGTTCTATGGATATATGAATTTTGTTGTTGTTTATGTTGGAAGTGTCCAGCTTATCTTATTACTATTAGATTTTTGGCATCTTGCACCATGAACCCAACATGTATTTGCACTTGTTCACACAGTGTGGCTGTCTTGTGGCCATAGTGTGACTGAGAAACAATGCTTAAAGGGGAAATATCATCAGGTTAGACGAATCTAACCTTCTGATAGTCCCTAATAGTGCCCGTGATGCTGAGGAGAAAGTTATGTGTCTTACTATCCTCCTCAGTGCCGATCCCAAGCTGTTAGTCGTCGTAATCTTCAGCCTGTTAGTACTGCTCTGCCCCCAAAGCATTATTTGGCCCACTTCTTTTAATGATAATTAATGGAGCTCATGGGCCAGATGATGCGGCCGGGCTCTTAACAGTGCTCCCAGCCAAAGATTACGCCACCTAACAGCGCGGGACTGGTGCTAAGGAGGGAGTTTAAGGGGTGATGCGGTGACCCCCCCTAAAAAAAAAACACAGAAGCACTCAGATATATACTTACCATCCCTCCAGTGATGATCGCCATTCGAATCTCCCGCCGGCCGTGTCCCCGCCATCTTTGGATACCGTCCTCACTTCCGGGTCTGGGTGCACAAGCACCGGCTGCCTTTTCATTGGTTTGAGCGCATCACATGGCTTCCAGCAAGCTCAGCTAATCAGAGCTGAGCAATCTGAAAGCCATGTGATGCGCTACAGCTCCAGACAGCTTATTAACACAAATTACAAAGTTATATAACTTTGTAATGTGTGTTAATTAAGCAGAAAAAGTAAAACGCTGCACTAACCCTTTAAGAAACATACCTTCCCCCTCAGCACCCCAGGTGCTATAGAGGGCTATCAGCAGGTTAGACTCATCTCACCTGCTAGTAGTTCCCCTTTAATTAATTAGTCCCACCCATACGGCCTGCACAATTGGATGTATTTAGCACAGCTATTTCTTGCGGTGGAACACGTAAAGCAGCGGCCATTGTTTGACAGTAAAAACATCAGGCATGTCAAACAATGGCCATTGTTTTACATAGTGTACACATAGCCTAGGCCTGTAGTATAAGCTCATGCCGATTTGTCTGCTTACTGTGACTACTACCCACCTCCAGATCCCTTTACAATCTATCTCTTACTTTTTTTTTTTATTTTATCTACTGCTTGGCAAATGTTGCTTCTTATTTTGGGAACCCATTATATTTTTTTTGTTTTAAACCACTTTTTAAGTTACCACACTATATCTAACATAGCCCCATAAGATATCTCCCATGAGGAATCCTTGTAATACCCATGGAGGAAATGCATAGAGAGGAAAGGGCCTAATAGGAACAGGTTCCTTTGTAGAGCCACCTTTAGAGATGAGTGAATCTCAAGCACACTGTCAGACTAACACAGACACAACCAGACAGTGGGCCCTATCTGAACCACCCACTGTCCCTGCCTAATTGCCTCAGCCGACCCTATGCGGTCGCGGACAACCACGGAGACGTTCCCTGCGCTATATACGTGATACACAAAACAATACGGACAGACGAACACAATAAGGAATAGTAAACCAGGCCGGGTCAAACCACACGGGCAACGTAGTACAAAATCAGTAATCCAAAAGAGTAGTCACAAGTCAGGCAGGAGGTCAGAAAAACGAGTCGAGCAGTAGGAGGGATAGGACGGGGAGCGCAGGAATATACAAGGGAGAGCTGGGACCAGGAATACACCTAATTAGCCAGCGCTGGGACTCAGTCTGTGCTTAGCTTTTATGCTGACCAAGAGCCCGGTCTGGATCCTCATTGGACCGGCGCTCTGATCTTCCAGGTACAGACAGGCAGAGAAACCTGTCAATCACAGCAACAACACAGGTGTAAAATCAAGACCAGGAGCTTCTCAGCTTAACTCCTGCATAGCCAGAAGCTGAGAAGCAATCGGGTGTGGCACACAAAGGAAAAACACCAGGTCCAGTTCACACAGGCTACTGCAGATTCCTGACACACACTTGGTTCTTCCGAATCTGAACGTTCTGCATTTGATTACCGGAGACTGAAGACGGATGCAGCCCAAGGAGTCCTGAAAAACATGGATACAGCTTATGACCATTACTAATCAAATGCAGAGCATTCAGGTTTGAAAGAAGTAAGTGCACTTGAGGTTTGCTCATCTCTACCACCGATATAAGGGCATCTACCCTATGTGCCAAGAAGGGTGCATTATGGTGATTTTTGAAGAAATTAATTTGGTAGCCCAAGCCTAAGTTTATACTTTTTCGTGCTGCACCCTATCCTGCACTGTATGTACAGTAGTTCAGATACTATTTTGGTTATGTTCATACACTCACCGGCCACTTTATTAGGTACACCTGTCCAACTGCACGTTACCACTTAATTTCTAATCAGCCAATCACATGGCGGCAACTCAGTGCATTTAGGCATGTAGACATGGTCAAGACAATCTCCTGCAGTTCAAACCGAGCATCAGTATGGGGAAGAAAGGTGATTTGAGTGCCTTTGAACGTGGCATGGTTGTTGGTGCCAGAAGGGCTGGTCTGAGTATTTCAGAAACTGCTGATCTACTGGGATTTTCACGCACAACCATCTCTAGGGTTTACAGAGAATGGTCCGAAAAATAAAAAAAAACATCCAGTGAGCGGCAGTTCTGTGGGTGGAAATGCCTTGTTGATGCCAGAGGTCAGAGGAGAATGGGCAGACTGGTTCGAGCTGATAGAAAGGCAACAGTGACTCAAATAGCCAACCGTTACAACCAAGGTAGGCAGAAGAGCATCTCTGAACGCACAGTACGTCGAACTTTGAGGCAGATGGGCTACAGCAGCAGAAGACCACACCGGGTGCCACTCCTTTCAGCTAAGAACAGGAAACTGAGGCTACAATTTGCACAAGCTCATCGAAACTGGACAGTAGAAGATTGGAAAAACGTTGCCTGGTCTGATGAGTCTCGATTTCTGCTGCGACATTCGGATGGTAGGGTCAGAATTTGGCGTCAACAACATGAAAGCATGGATCCATCCTGCCTTGTATCAATGGTTCAGGCTGGTGGTGGTGGTGTCATGGTGTGGGGAATATTTTCTTGGCACTCTTTGGGCCCCTTGGTACCAATTGAGCATCGTTGCAACGCCACAACCTACCTGAGTATTGTTGCTGACCATGTCCATCCCTTTATGACCACAATGTACCCAACATCTGATGGCTACTTTCAGCAGGATAATGCGCCATGTCATAAAGCTAGAATAATCTCAGACTGGTTTCTTGAACATGACAATGAGTTCACTGTACTCAAATGGCCTCCACAGTCACCAGATCTCAATCCAATAGAGCATCTTTGGGATGTGGTGGAACGGGAGATTCGCATCATGGATGTGCAGCCGACAAATCTGTGGCAACTGTGTGATGCCATCATGTCAATATGGACCAAAATCTCTGAGGAATGCTTCCAGCACCTTGTTGAATCTATGCCACGAAAAATTGAGGCAGTTCTGAAGGCAAAAGGGGGTCCAACCCGTTACTAGCATGGTGTACCTAATAAAGTGGCCGGTGAGTGTATATTGTATGGCCATCTATGACTGTGGTTTGCTCCAGTTTCTTTTAGTATTTTGTAAATTTAGTTGAAGTATTTTTCATAATTTGATCAGCACTATCACTTGCACATTTCCAACTGGTTTCAGACCTCAGTTAAGTGAGAGTGCCCAACAGCTGATTGTGGGGGTTCAGGGCATCCAGTGGATAGACTACCGTGTTTCCCCGAAAAAAATAAGGCAGTGTCTTAAATTAATTTTTGCTCCTAAAGATGGGCTTTTTTCTTTTTTTTCAGAGGCTGTCTTATTTTTCCACACTTAGGGTATGTGTACACTGAGTAATTTATACGGAAAGTCAATTGTGTTATCCGTCCCTCGCTCCCGCTCACGGATAGCGGCGGGCGCGTCTCTGCCCGTGTCATAGACTCCACTCTATGCATGGGCGGATTCCACCCTCCGTCCAAAGAATGATCAAGTTCATTCTTTGGACGGAGGAAGGAATCCACCCGTGCATAGAATGAAGCCTATGACACAGGCGGAGACACGCGCGCCCGCTGCAGTCCGCGAGTGGGCGAGAGCTGGGAATTCCGCAACAGAGGTTTTATCTAAATTCCTCAATGTGCACATACCCTTATTGTTAAAAAAAAAAAGAACATTTATTATATACTGTATAGTAGTTGTCATCACAAACCAGCATAACCAGACAAATCACCCCCTCCCTTTAGTGGCATGGTGGCGGCGGGGGTCTTACTTTCGGGGATGCCTTATTTTAAGCTATCCTGTAAATCCTCCACTATGCCTTATTTTAGGAGGATGTCTTATTTTTGGGGAAACGGGGCATAAATAGCTTTTTTTCTTGAAAAAGGTAAAGTCTTTGGTTCTAAACTCTATTTGTTCAAATGATTGACTATTTCTTGTGTAGGAAAAGTTTTGCTGTGTTTCTGCTTATTTCCTTGTTTACTTTTTTTCTTTTACACGCTGAGCTGGAAATAGTTTATACTTTTTCTTCCTCATTTTTGCATAGTTATTAAAATTATTTGTTTGGTTCCATGAATCTTAGTGGCTTTGGTTATACAACTATAAACTGACAAATTTGTTATCTATTTCCATTTCCTCCTTCTGCTTTACTGCAAAAGATATTAGTGAGAAAATGTGATCGCATAAAATAACAGAGGCAGCACTAGGGTATACATACTATTTCAGAAAGTAAATTGCTGTTTTCTAAGAGAACACAAAACCCTGTACGCACCTCTACAAATAACTCAGAAATCTATAAACACAGCAGTTTTTTTGCGTTATATACGATGAAGCTCGGGTGTAGATCATTGAAACCTCCACATGGGAGATGATAGGCAAGATGCAGCAGTGGATATTTATTGATTTTTTTACTATATTATGTAAGATATAATGTAGGTGCTTGTCCATTTAACATTTCAGCTTTGAACATTTCCTGCCAAACATTATTTCCGATACGGTATTAATCTTCAGCATTCTAAGGCAAGTTGGTTCCTATTTCATACTACATAACAAGGACATAAAAAGGATCATGGCAGGCCTTAACTAAATGGGACCAGAACATTGGGATAGGTGAGTAGTAGTTTATAGAACCCCCTCAAAAAAAAAAAAATAATAAAATATATAAATATTTATATATATTAAAAGTCGTCATTAAAAAGTATCATTGGTCCTGCAAACAAAAAAAAGGCTCTTACATGGCCATGTAGATGGAAAAATAAGAGTCTTAAAGGCTATGTTCGCACAGCGATTTTCAATGGACGTTGATATTCAAAATAACGGCCACTGTTTTGCTTGCCAAATAATGGTTGTTATTTAACGTACTTTGGCTGCATTTAAGTTTAGGTTAAATGATGGCCATGTTCCATACCCTTTTGGGTGTGGCTATTATTAAAGCTCCATTGAATATTTTTGAAAAGATGGTAAAAGGACAGCAGAAAAAAAATCTGTGTGAACCATTAAAAAATAATGTCCATTGGTCGCTAAATAACGTCTGCCAATAAATATCTTAAACATTAATTTGATGGCCGTAGTGAACAATGGCCGTTATTTTATGCACTGTGTTAACGATCTTTGTTTCCATAGACTTCTGTGAAAATCCTTAAAGACTGAAAACGGCCATTATTTTAATAAAAGAGACAGTGTGTGAACATGACCAAAAGGTGATGAGCAAAAAAACCAAACTGCAAAAATGAATACTAGCTCTGTCTTCAAAGCCAAAACCGATTGTGACCTCAAGGGGTTAAATTAAAGCGAGCCTAAACAAAAATATTGGAAAGTTGGAGAGCAATTTGCTTATTCGATCACTATTGTTACAAGCTGCAAAAGTGCGATAATAAAGGATGGAATTGATGATGATCTCTAATCCCTAGCTATTTGTCTGAGAACTCATTAGCGGAATATGGACTGCTAGGTACAGAAACGTGTACAGTGTTTTATCTATCAATATTCTATACACATAAAAACGGTTTGCCATCATTTTAACTGCTTTATAGATGAGAACAAAAGTCAAAAATGTCAAAATTTTGCTGTGGTCATAAGCATTAGTTTCATAAAAATAAATCTAATAAAAAGAAAATTATTTAAGGCATATTTTCTACCAAATCTTATATAAATTAATAATTTGTTTTCTGTAACTAAAAGAAGATTAATTAATAGCAGGACATGGTTCACAAGGGCTGGAGCTTAAGCTATATGCTTCACACATTAATCCTAGTTTGTTAAGCTTTGCATTGCCTTAGTGGAAAATACTAATTAAAATAGCTTACTATTATAATAATCCAAATACTTTATAGATGAACTGTTTTAAAACAAATTTTAATTGGTGGACTCCAACATTGGTGGATTATCATAGTAGCAATATAGTGATCAAAACAGACCAGTACTGTAGACTACAATTACTTATGTACATATGTTCTATTTTTATCAGACAAAATAATTGTACTGTTTAAAGGGTAAATGTTTTTTTTCTTTCAAATCAACTGGTGTCAGAAAGTAATATAGATTTGTAATTTACTTCTATTTAAAAATCTCCAGTCTTCCAGTACTTATCAGCTGCTGTATGTCCTGCAGGAAGTGGTGTTTTCTTTCTAGTCTGGCAGAGTGCTCTCCGCTGCCACCTCTGCCCATTACAGGAACTGCCCAAAGCAGGAGAGGTTTTCCATGGGGATTTGCTACTGCTCTGGACAGAGGTGGCAGCAGAGATCACTGTGTAAAACTGGAAAGAATACACCACTTTCTGCAGGACATACAGCAGCTGATAAGTACCAGAAGGCTGGTGGTTTTTAAGTAGGAGTAAAATACAAATCTGTATAACTTTCTGACACCAGTTGATCTGAAAGAAAACAATTTTTGCCGGAGTACCCCCTTAACAATGCTAAAATAGGCACAAAAAAACATACCTTGCATCCCAAAACACAGAAAAACCCAGCAGTAGCACATCTATTAAAAAAAGAAAAAAAAAGTTATATAGAGTATACAAAAGAGTAAACCCTTTCTTACGTGAGGGTAAGTCCTCTGTGGACAGATGTAGTCAGTATTTTAATTTCATGATCTGCAGAAGGACATTTTTTAACATATGGGAACACTTAAACAATACAATATAACTCCAATTCAATCGCACCTTTATGAAATCACCATGTCCAGTTATGAAGCAACACTGATGGTAAATCAATGTCTCCTGTTTTTGTTAAAATGGAACAATTAACAGGCAAATCACAGGAGAGATTCTGCAGGTGGTGACCATTTTTCTGTTCTCATCCCTTTTGGCAGTCTTTTTGGTCACTTTTGCATCTTGTCATTGCTCTCACCCCTAGTTGCTCTCACATGAGGCAGTGCCTACAACCCACACAAGTGGCTCAGGTAGTGCAGCTCTTCCAGGATTGCACATCAAAGTGAGCTGTGGCAAGAAGGTTTGCTGTGTCTGCCAGCGTAGTGTACAGAGACTGGAGGCGCTACCAGGAGACGGGCCAGTATACCAGGAGACGTGGAGGAGGCCGTAGGAGGGCAACAACCCAGCAGGACCGCTACCTCTGCCTTTGTTCAAGGAGGAACAAAAGGGGCACTGCCAGAGCCCTGCAAAATGACCTCCAGCAGGCCACAAATGTGCATATGTCTGCTCTGTCAGAAAACTGTCAGAAACAGACTCCATGAGGGTGGAATGAGTGCCTAACTTCCACAAGTTGGTATTGTTCTCACAGCTCAACATCGTACAGGGCGATCGGCAAGGAGAACACAAGGATTGGCAGATTCAACATTGTGCTCTTAACAAATGAAAGCAGATTCACACTGACCACATGTGACAGACGTGAGTCTGGAGATGCCACGGAGAGTGATCTGCTGCTGCCAACATCTTTCCGCTGGACTGGTTTGGCAGTGTTTCAGTAATGGTGTAAGGTGGAATTTCTTTGGAGGCTGCACAGCCCTCCATGTGCTCTTAGAGGTAGCCTGACTGCCATTAGGTACCGAGATGAGATCCTCAGACCCTTCGTGAGACCATATGCTGGTGCGGTTGGCCCTGGGTTTCTCCTAATGTAGGACAATGCTAGCCTGTAGTGTGTTATTCCACTTTAATTTTGTGTGTGACTCCAAATCCAGGCTTTCATTGGTTGATACATTTGATTTCCATTGATGATTTTTGTGTGATTTTGTTGTCAGCACATCCAACTTTGTACAGAATAGATATAGGATATGTTATTTGAGTGTTCCTTTTATTTATTTTTTTAGCTCTCTATCTCTTGTTCTACACCACAGACCAAGATATACTGACACAAATAATAAAATAAAGACATCAATTGAATGATGATATAAAAATCGCGATAAGTTATTGTCAGATAATGTTCTTCCACTGACCAAATCAAAGGATTAAGATTGCCAGGAAAACAGCGGGAGTGAGTTATAAACTATACTGGCCGTATTTTATGATGACATTTCTACAATACTGCCGGAGATCATAGACATGGATGCACATACTTTAAAAAGCTGCTAGAACAGATAAATGCCTATGAATACACCAGGTGTAAAGGCTTTGGTATAAACAAAGAATCATAAGGGGAAGACATGTGATAAATAAGTTGAAGTAAAGAACTGTAAATGAGCACAGCATGAGTCTGACAAAGCAAAGCTGCGCCGATCAAAAGGAAAACAGAGAAAAATGAATATATTAATAATGACTGCAGGCAGAATCGCAGTTTGACGAAACGCTTTCTGGGAATAAGATCCAGTGCTTGGGGGGGAAGAAGTATTGTCATATTCCTTTCTGAGTTTTCAGTTTGATACTGTAAATAATCAAGTAATTTAATGTAGAAGCATTATTATATTATGCTGACAGCTATTATACTGTATAATAACACTAGCAGGTGTCCTCTGTAATAGTGAATTAACCTTAATAGTAGGATTTAGAAAACTGAAATAGCAGGCATAAAATTAGGCTATTTAAAGTGAATGTACCGATAGGAATAACAAAATAAGATTTCTATACAACCTGATCGGTACTGCCAAGCAGAGGCTAACGGTGCCTTTATTTCCTCAAACCGTTGTCCAGGTCTTGAGATCTCCTCCATTATGGAAGCATGCAAATGAGCTAGTTTGGTGCACTGGAGGTGTACCAATACCCCCTCCCCTCGGTGACACAGCACAGAATAGATTCTGAAGGAGGTGCATCACCAAAAGGAGGGGATATTGGTGCACTGGGGGTGCTGGGCCTATCTTCAGTACACCAAAGTAGCACATTTTACACGTACAGAGAAGATCTCAGGAATCTGCGGCGGTTGGAGGAACAGACAGCACAGTTAGGATCTGCTCGGCGGTGCCGATCAGGTTGTATAGAAATTTTACTTTGTGATTCCTATTGTTATATTTGCTTTAATCCTGCTACTGACTGTCCACCATGCAAATATATGCAGAACATTTTTTTAAATTCCCAATTAGGCAATTTAAAGGCATTATCCAAGCACTGCAAAAAAGGCACACACCAACCTTAGTCCCTTACAGCTCCTGTTATGATTTCATCCGGTCAGTCGCTCATGCCATTACTTCTAAGATGAATTGTCCCGGTGACGGCCCACTCAGCCAATTAGTGAATGAGGTGGGACATCGCTTTGGTCAGTGATTGGCTGAGCGGGTAGTTCCTGCGAGACATCTTAGAAGTAGAAAGTAACTAGATGAGCAGAAGGCTTGATAATGCCACACTGGATGCTGATTGGGGACTGAAGTATGTGAGTATACCTTAATATTTTCATACTGCTATTAGCCATACAGTCTATAAAAATGGTGCCTAGAAACCTTTCAGAAGGAGTATTCCCATTGTGTAAAGTAATGGGGTGTCTATAGAATTTATTTGGTCCCAGAAGCCCCACTATTCCTAAAGATATAATGATGCTCCTTTCATTGGCTTTTACTGTCCAGTAGTGGCCACCCACATGGCTGTGTAAGAAGCTGTACCAGTTTTATGTAGATGAATGATGCTGTGTTGTAGTTTCCAGGGCCGCGGATGGCAGAGCCCTGCTGTGCCATTTAAAGAATGAAGGGGGTGCAGTGCTACAGCTTCTTCATTCTCTTTACCGTTGAGATGCCAAAGGTCAGACCCCAACCAATTACCAAATGTGATGAGATATGACGTTACTTTATAAGATAAGGAGAAACTTTTTAGCAAGGATCAATGAGTTATGTATTTGAGCATGAGAATGTGAATAAGAAACAAACTAGGAGTGCTAAGGAATGATATGGAATGATATGCGTGATGGAATGATATACGTGATGATCTTTAAAGAATGCAATATGACTGCTCCCTGACAAGACCAGATAGAAAGCTCATTAGTGACTCCATCCCAAATAGCGAGGACCATGAGAAATGTCTGATGTTGCGTAAATGACATAGAATTCAATTACTGTATATGCTCTTGAATTGAAGGAAATGTGTCTAATAGCCTCAGTCTTAGAGGATTACCTACCAGGACTAATTTAACCCCTTCATACTGCAGCTAGTTTGGGCCTTAATGACCAAGCTCATGTTTCAAAATGTGACCTATCTCACTTTATGCAGTTATAGCTCTGTGATGCTTTAGCGCTACTGCACTTTATGATAGTGGAAAAAAATTGGTCAATATCTTGTGTGTTTTTCTTGTGTGAAAAACATCAAAATGTCCTGGAAAAACTTTTTAATTAAAATAAAATTTTTAATTTGACGATCTTTAAAATTCTCTGCTTCTAAAAAAGGACTTTATTTTGGCATCATTTGTTAAGAATATTATAATTTTTTAGGGTGTTACATGGCTTAGAAGTGGATCAGCAAATCATCGAATTTTCATGAAAGTTTCCAAAACTGATCATTTTAGGGACTAGTTCATTTCTGAAGTGGATTTAAGAGGCTTGTGTGCTATGAAACCCCATAAGTAACCCCATTTTAAAAACTTACTGAGCCTGTTACACAACTGGACAATAGTTAGTGATGTCCATGCAGCCCTTGCCTATAAAGTAATTTTCCATGTTTCCCTGTCTTCTAGCTTCTACTCACTACTTGCAGCCCCCACTGGAAGTTCTGAGCTGGTCTCTGAAGTCACAGGTCTCTCAGCCAATCACTGGTCATGGCACTGTCCTTTCTTGGCCAGTGATTGGCTGAGCGGCCTGTCACTTCAGAGGTTGGCTTAGAAGTTCCAGTGGCAGCTGTGGGCAGAGCGCAGAATTGAGAAGGACACCAGGGAGTGTGGACAGGTATGTATAACTTAATAACTTAATTAATAACTTAATTTTTTACACTGTCACCAGTTTTTGGCCATGCATCGCTATTACACATAGCGATGTGAGCCCAGCAGCCAATGATTTTTAGGCAAGATGAAACTACATATTTGGGGAGATTCATCAAACTGGTATAAAGTAGAATTGTCTTTGTTGCCCCTAGCAACCAATCAGATTCCATCTATCATTTTTCAAAGAATCTGTCAGGAATGAAAGGTGGAATCTGATTGGTTACTAGGGGCAACTAAGACAATTCTACTTTACATTAGTTTAATAAATCTCGCCCATCGTCTTTATTAAAAAGAGTAAATTGACCTATTTCAGCAGATTATCGCTCTGTGTAATAGGGCCCTAAGGACCCATGTGTATAAGCCCTAAGTGTGATGTAAGTCACAAGTTTCTTTCATATTCTGCAAGACAGTGACAAGGGACATACAGTAAAGAATGAGTTTTAAATATCGATTAATCCAATGTACAGAAAAATGTATGTAATGTTAAATGCTGATGTGTGAAAAAGTCTAAGGGGATAAGTGGTACTCCACTTGAAACATAGATACCACACTGTGTCACATGGGTTACATAACAGCAGTCCTTTACTAACCGGTTACAAAGTATCAATCTAAAAAACACTTTTGAAATACATCGAAAGACTACTACTAAAACATACTGTGCATCTACAGTGTAAAGGAAGTTTCATGGGTAAAAGTGTCATTACAATCCGGTGATCTTTTCATTGGTAAACTAGTGGAGGAATTTTTATTACCAATTTGCAACATCTGTATCGGGATTCAGCATTGTCCTCTGTAAAGTACAGCATACTGTAGGATCTACTGTTGACCATGATTTTGTACATATTTTATATTCTTTCACTGGTCTGAACATTGCTCTATTTCACTTTTTGCTGCTTTGATTGGATTCCGCTACATCCATCTATTTCTCCTGCTGAGTTTGATGTGGGCTGTAGATTGTTAAAGTGTACCTGTATCCAGGCCCGCTTTTGCCATGAGGCGGAATGAGCCTTCCGCCTCAGGCGGCAGATTTTGCCGTCCGGCAGGGGGCGGCATTATGTCCCCCCTGCTGTCATTTTTGTTAAGTATCACTTAACAAAAATGACAGCGGCCGCTCACCTGTCCCGTCGCCTGCACTCTCCACATCCTGTCAGGTCCCGCGATGTCACCCCGCAGCTGTCACGGACCTCCAGGCTGTGGTGAGTGCCCGGGGTCGGTGGGGGACGCGCTGGGGTGATCGGGTCGCACGGGGCCGCCCTGCGCGACCCGATCACCCCACTCACTCACCACAGCCTGGAGGTCCGTGACAGCTGCAGGGTGACATCGCGGGACCTGACGGGATGTGGAGACAGCGGAGAGCGCGGGCCGGCTGCGGCGTGGGACAGGTGAGCGGCTGGCTGCGGGGGGGGGGGGGGGGGGCGGGGTTGCGGGGGGGATGCCGGCCATCACTCGGGGTGGCCACCTGAGGTTTGCCTCAGGCGGCAGAAACCCCAGAATCGGCCCTGCTTGTATCATTAAAAAAACAAACACTTTTGACATGTCATAGACATGTCCCTCTGACATTAAACACGTCTTCAGGGGCAATCCACAATAATACCAATAAGATAAAGTAAAAATTATATGAATAGGCGCACACACCACCAAATATTGGAAAATGTATAACAATTAAAAAAACCACAAAGTTTATAGTCCACCATGGAAGTAAAAACATAATAATTAACCTCCCACTGGGAAATTCAGGCAGGATATAAGTCCTGAATGACCTCCAGGGACAATCGATTCGCTTTATACACATGTAGGATGTCAGAGGGAGACATATAACTAGTAAAATAATACTTACTTGGTTACGACCACTAGTCCCGTCACTGCCCGGCCTCCTCTCACAGGTTGCGATCCTAGGCAACTGTGTTAACATGACAATGGGAAAAGGGGACAAAAAACAAAAAAAGCACTTTTGTTAATTCAAAGTATTTAAAAAATTTCTTTCTTTTGCATTTCTAATAAAGTTTAGGTGATGGGAGTACCCCTTTAAAGTCTATAGCGCCCCATTCTCACAGCACATTTTCATTCCGCTGTGATAACAGATAAACTTTCAGATATTGTGCTGCTGTTGTATAAAAAAATAATAAAGAAGCCATTCTTACCTCTCTGCATTCCACCAGTGCCCTTCTGCAATGTCTCCAGGTTCCTCCATCATTGACAGCCTGCTTAGCCAATCACTAGCTATGGCACTGTCCCATCTAGCTTCTATTGTCCTTCCATCTGTAACAAAAAACCTGAGTTTTATTGCTCCGGCTTATCCTAATGATGTATCCCCATGTAAAAATGTCTTGGTGTACCTTCTCTTGAATGTTTTTCTCTTCTCTCGGTTATTTATTCTCTCAGGGGCCTCTGGTCTCTGAAACCTTGCAGATATATTTGCAGTTAGCCAATAATATTCCTTACTACCGTACCCTGCGTACAAAATGGTTTAAAAGGAATTCAAGAGCTTGGCGTTTTAATGTAGCAATTGAGAGGAGACACAGGGCCACAAATAGTTAATGTGAGCGTCCAACAAAGTGTCTGAATTCTTCTTAAATACATTTTACCATAGTTCTTTTTGTAAGCAAGGTATTTGTTATTTTAAATTCCTTCTGTAAACATGTCAATTATTCATTGAAATACTGATTCCTTTCTGCCATGCCTAGAAAGACAGCTTCTGCTTCAGAGTGATTATGTTCTTGGTGACAAAATGCCATCCCACCACAAGAAAAAGAGAGCGCTGAATTATTAAATGTCTGATCTTCAACTCATTCGGGAATTTTCTGAAGTTGTGGAACCTGGCAGGTTGTCAGGGAAACAGAAAAATGCAGTATAATGCTTGTGTTCTGTGTAGACTATCTTCAGACGTTCTTTTTGGATGGGTGTAATTTTACTATGCAGCTGCTTTGTAGATAAAAGAAGTTATAAAATAAACAAAGTTGTATTCATGTCTCATTACATAAGTTTCTCGCCGAGTTATATTGGTTAGTGGATGAAATCAGATCTAATTTATGCTCAAACGTAGTCATACAATACACACTGGTGGTTTCTACAGCTCCAATTGTAAAGGAATAATCTTTAATTAGGAATATTTTCTGAAGAAGCTTGTACAATATGACTTGAGTATAAATCTTGCTCTCTACCTAGTAAACAAAAATCTTACATTAGAATCTAGATAGAAAGTGGGAAAATGGTTAAAGTAGAACAGGGCTATGTTCACACTCAAAATGAGGGATGTTTTTATTGGACAGCCATCATTGAACAGTAAATAATGTCTGTTATTTTATAACAATGGACATTATTTATATAATAAAAACAAATAATCTGTCTAATAAAAATGGCTGTCATTTTTTTAACAGCCCAGGAGTATTCAGATACAGGGCTAGGGCAGTGAAAAATTTTACTAGGGCATACAAAATTGTTAGCGTGGATGGCTCTGGGTTCCTGCTGCTTGCCACTGCTCCCTATTCTGCAATTTTATTTCTGCAGGAAATGCTATCTCAGCACATCACTGGTGAGGTCATCACTGCTGCAGTCAGTGACTAGCTCAATAAGCATTTTGGGCAGGAATGAAATGTCAAAGGAAGTTGGGAGCGATGGCAAGCATTGAGGATAGGGAGCCATTGGAAGGGCAGCTGTGATGGGTTGAATGTACACTGTTATTCTCAAATCAGGAACCATTATGACAAATGTCGGGTGTGAGGTTGCAGCTGGAAGTTCCTAGCCAAAATTACATCCAGCAGCCGTCAGTGGGACCTGGGAGAAGTGCTACAAAGGCACATGGAGAGGGCATGGAGGGTATTGTCCACAAGTCCTATGTCAGGACTGGCAGGCGTAGACAAGACAAGAGACAGTGACCCTAGATCTGAACCCACCCACTGTCACCTGCCTACTTGCCTCGGTCGACCCTAAACGGTCGCGGACAACCACGGAGTCGGTCCCTACACTGCGTAGGTGAATACACAAAACGTAGACAGACAAACAAAACACAATGGAGGATAGTCAACTAGCAGGGTCAAAACCAAACAGACAACGCAGTACAAAATCAGAAGGAGAGCGGATAGTCAAATGTCAAGCAAGAGGTCAGAACACGGGCAGAGCAATAGCAAGGGGATTAGGACAGGGAACGCTGGGAAAGGAGTAGGGGAGCTGGGACTAGTGACAACTAATAGCCAGCGGGGAACTGAGGATCTGACTGCTTTTTATCCAGGGAAAGAGCTTAGGTCCAGCAGTTGATTGGAGCAGCCCTGATTCCAGCACCAAGCTCAGCTGAACAGACCTAGCAGTGCAGTAACCCCTGCACTGCCAGAAGTCTCACAGGCAAGGCAGGTGTGGCTGAAGTAAAACACAGTTCAGACACAATTCATATGCAAACACAGACAAAAATTCAGCGCTTCCTCGGCCGCCTGGCACAGACCGAGGAGCGCAAAGTCACATTCCTAACAGTACCCCCCCTCTTATGAGGGGCCTCCGGACCCTCTTTCAAAGGACTCGGCTTAGAGGGATTGCGAGCATGGAACTGGCGTATGAGACGAGGAGCATGAATATCTTTGCTCGCCACCCAAGTTCGCTCTTCTGGGCCGAACCCCTTCCAATGGATGAGGTATTGGACAGAGTTCTGCACCCGACGAGAGTCCAGAATCTTTTCCACTTCAAACTCAAGATCCCCCTGAACGATCAGAGGGGCAGGGGGAGTAGATGGCAACACCGGAGTAACATACATCTTTAATAAAGATTTGTGAAACACATTATGAATGCGCATGGTTCTTGGCAGTTGTAACCTGAAAGAAACAGGGTTAATGATTTCAGTAATGGCATATGGACCAATATATTTAGGTGCTAGCTTTCCGGACGGAACCCTAAGCTTCAAGTTTTTGGTGGAAAGCCACACTTTGTCACCCACACAATACTCTGGGCCAGATATGCGTCTTTTGTTGGCTTGTCTTTTAGAAGATTCTTGGGCTTTAACCAAGCTCTCAAGAGCTCGAGCCCAGACTGTGCACAGTCTACTATAGGTCTTTTCAGCGGACGGGTTAACAGATTCAGAAGCATGCGCAGATGAATACCTTGGATGAAAACCATAATTACAGAAAAACGGCGACATTTTGATAGATTGATTTTCCCTATTATTGAGGGCAAATTCTGCCAAGGACAAATACTCCTTCCATTTGTCCTGGGCACCAGAAACAAAGCATCTGAGAAATTTTTCCAATGACTGGTTCACTCTTTCAGTTTGCCCATTGCTCTGAGGGTGAAAGGCAGATGAAAATGACAATAAAGTGCCCAATCGACCACAGAACTCCCTCCAGAACTTAGACACAAACTGCACCCCTCTATCAGATACAATGTTCTCTGGCACCCCATGTAGCCGTAGAATATGATTGATAAACAAAGATGCTAAAGCACGTGAATTAGGAAGTTTCTTAAGGGGAATGAGATGGCACATTTTGGAGAATCTATCAACAACAACCCAGATGACAGTCTTTCCTTTTGATGGCGGCAAGTCAGTGATGAAGTCCATTGAAAGGTGAGTCCAAGGTCTCTCAGGTAAAGGTAGAGGATGTAAAAGACCTTCGGGTAATCTGCGAGGGACCTTGGACCTGGCACAGACCTCACAGGCCTCAACAAACAGTTTAACATCTCTGGCCCAAGTAGGCCACCAATAACAACGTGAGAGCAAATACTTTGTGCCAGCAATGCCCGGGTGACCTGCTAATACAGAACAATGGGTCTCTTCAAGAACCCTGAGTCTAAGATTAGGAGGTACAAAGAGTTTCCCATCTGGAGTATTCCTGGGTGCTAGGGACTGTGAGTTTACCACCTGAGCTGCAAGTTCAGGTTGGAGAGTGGCAATGACCACTCCTGGTGTTAAAATAGTCTCAGGTTCTTCCCTGGGGGCACTGCTGACATCAAAGCTGCGAGACAGGGCATCAGCTCGGACATTTTTAGAACCAGGACGAAAGGTAATCTCAAAATTAAACCGGGTAAAAAATAATGCCCACCTGGCTTGCCGGGGGGTAAGGCGTTTAGCCTTGTCCAGGTATAATAGGTTCTTATGGTCAGTTAAAACCTTAATCTTATGCTTAGCCCCTTCAAGAAAATGTCTCCATTCATCAAAGGCCCACTTAATGGGCAGTAGTTCTCTGTTGCCGATATCATAATTACACTCTGTTTTAGAGAATTTTCTTGAAAAGTAGGCTACAGGGCTTAAGTTAGTCAGTGTCACAGGACCCTGTGAGAGAACTGCTCCAACCCCTACCTCCGAAGCATCCACCTCAATGATAAATGGTTGCTCAGGATCAGGCTGAATAAGGATTGGAGCTTCAGAGAAACACCTCTTCAACTGTCCAAATGCCTGTACGGCTTCGGGGCTCCAGTTCACCAGATCTGCCCCTTTTCTGGTCAAATCAGTTAATGGTTTAGCAATGACAGAGAACCCCTTAATAAATTTTCTATAGTAATTGGCAAACCCCAAAAACCGTTGCAGGGCCTTGAGGTTAGTTGGGCGTTCCCATTTCTCAATAGCGGTCACTTTAAGGGGGTCCATACAAAAAGAGTTAGGGGTGATAATATAACCAAGAAAAGAGACTTTCTGGATCCTGAACTGGCACTTGGACAATTTAGCGTAGAGGTGATTCTGTCGGAGTAACTCCAATACCTTACGGACGTGACAAACATGAGAGGACCAATCTGGTGAAAAAATTAAGATGTCGTCCAGGTATACTACCAGAAACTGACCAAGATATTTACGAAAGACATTATTTACAAAGTGCTGAAAAACTGCCGGCGCGTTACTTAACCCAAAGGGCATGACTAGGTATTCAAAATGCCCTTCAGGGGTATTGAAGGCAGTTTTCCATTCATCCCCTTCTCTTATTCGAATCAGATTGTAGGCCCCACGAAGATCAATCTTGGAGAACCACTGAGCACCCACAATCTGATTAAACAGATCCGGAATAAGAGGAAGGGGGTGCTGATTCTTAATGGTGATCTTATTAAGTTCACGGTAATCTATGCAGGGTCTAAGTCCACCATCTTTCTTCCCCACAAAAAAGAAACCAGCACCTAATGGAGAGCAAGAGGGACGAATATGACCTTTGCGAAGACTATCCTGGATGTATTCTCGCATGGCCTCCCTCTCGGGTCTGCACAAATTAAAAATTCTCCCCTTAGGATATTTGGACCCTGGAATCAAATCAATAGCACAATCGTACGGACGGTGCGGTGGCAGAACTTCCACAGATCTTTCATCAAACACATCTGCAAAGTCAGCTACAAACTCAGGAATCTCTCCCTCCATAGTAGAGCAGTCTGTGACATTTAATGCAATACAGTGAGAAGAACACTTAGAACCCCATTTAATCAACTCCTTAGTGGACCAATCAAATACAGGATTATGTTGTTCCAACCAGGGCAAACCCAAAATTATGTCAGAAGACAAGTTATCTATGACCAGAAAATCAAGAATCTCCTTGTGTACTGACCCAACCTGCACCTCCATAGAAGGAGTAATGTACCTGACTTTACCCTGGGCCAGGGGTGTAAAATCAGCACCAGTAATAGTCAACGGACATCTAAGCTGAAGCGGGCATATTCCCAGAGCTGACCAGAATGCAGAGTTAATGAAGTTGGCCGAGGCCCCCGAATCCACATGAGCATAACCAGAAACAGATTTGTCTCCCAAAAACAAAGAAATAGGCAACATTAATTTGTTTTTCTTTTCAAGAGGTACCTGGGCACCTGAGTGACCCCCTCGATCGTCACTCAGGCGCTGGAGTTTTTCCGGAGGTGGTTCTGGTCTGGAGGTACATTCCCTCACCCGGTGTCCGGCCTTTCCACAGTACAAGCAGAGATTATGTTGTAGGCGGTAAGTCCGTCTAATCTTGGCATCCGCAACCCCGAGTTGCATGGGTTCATCTTGCAATCGGGGAACAGAAGGACTTAACTTAGGAGTAGAAACAGCAGAGGACAGGGTTTTAGAAGATTCAGGGGTGTCTTTCTCTCTGCGTCTGTCTCTGAGTCGTCTGTCCACCCGTATGGCTAATGTCATGGTCCCCTCTAAAGTATCAGGGGTAGGGTACACTACCAATAGATCTTTAAGCTGATCCGACAACCCCATCCGGAACTGGCAACGCAGAGCTGGATCGTTCCAGCCGGATGGTACACACCACTGCCGGAACTCAGCACAATATTCTTCTACAGGTCTCTTACCCTGTCTCAGAGAAGTAAGCTGATGCTCTGCTACTGCCGCCTGGTCTGGGTCATCATATAATAGCCCTAGGGCAGCAAAAAATTGATTCACGGAGGTCAACTCCATGGATCCAGGGGACAATGAAAAAGCCCACTCCTGAGGGGGACCCTGCAAGAGGGACATAATAATGCCCACCCTTTGGTCCTCGCCCCCAGAGGAGCAGGGGCGCAAACGAAAAAACAACTTGCATCCCTCTCTAAATGTTCGGAAACTCCTCCTGTCTCCCTTAAACTTTTCAGGGAGCTGCACAGGAGGTTCCAGAGGTAGAGGGGTGGTCATGGTCACCTGTAGTGGTGCAGTCTCTTGCTCCTGGACGCGCTCAGCAAGGTTCTGAACCAGCGTGTTCAGACCTTGCATCTGGTTAACCAGAGCCTCCATGGCGTCCATGATGCAAGGTGACTGCAAAAAAAAAAATATATATATATATATATATTTTTTTTTTTTTTTTTTTTTTTTTTTTATGGCTGGCTATTCTGTCAGGACTGGCAGGCGTAGACAAGACAAGAGACAGTGACCCTAGATCTGAACCCACCCACTGTCACCTGCCTACTTGCCTCGGTCGACCCTAAACGGTCGCGGACAACCACGGAGTCGGTCCCTACACTGCGTAGGTGAATACACAAAACGTAGACAGACAAACAAAACACAATGGAGGATAGTCAACTAGCAGGGTCAAAACCAAACAGACAACGCAGTACAAAATCAGAAGGAGAGCGGATAGTCAAATGTCAAGCAAGAGGTCAGAACACGGGCAGAGCAATAGCAAGGGGATTAGGACAGGGAACGCTGGGAAAGGAGTAGGGGAGCTGGGACTAGTGACAACTAATAGCCAGCGGGGAACTGAGGATCTGACTGCTTTTTATCCAGGGTAAGAGCTTAGGTCCAGCAGTTGATTGGAGCAGCCCTGATTCCAGCACCAAGCTCAGCTGAACAGACCTAGCAGTGCAGTAACCCCTGCACTGCCAGAAGTCTCACAGGCAAGGCAGGTGTGGCTGAAGTAAAACACAGTTCAGACACAATTCATATGCAAACACAGACAAAAATTCAGCGCTTCCTCGGCCGCCTGGCACAGACCGAGGAGCGCAAAGTCACATTCCTAACATCCTACAAAGCAGATATTAGATGTTTGTTTTTCAGGGACCCAAGTGAAATGCCATAAATTTAGGGATATTACACCAGCTGTCCTGGATAACTCTACATTCCTAAATATATGAGAATTTGTAACAGTGGTTATCAGGCCTCCGAGACATTTTGCTAATCTATGCACCTACATGCTGGATAAAGGGTGTAGTATATTCTGTGGGGAAAAACATTACCAGTATTAATTTACCTTAACTAGAGATGAGCAAAAGAAACCTGTCTTACCTGGCTTCTGTCCAAATTTAGTTTAAAAAAAATGTTAAGAATCGAACCCCACCCACTGTCCCTGTGTTCTTGCCTCTATCGGCCCTAGGCAGCTGAAGATAACCATGATGACAGTCCCTAACTTAATTATAATGGTTCACAGAACGAGACAGACAAAAAAAAAATAGTCGACAAGCCGAGGTCACAAGGGACAGATAGCAGAGGTACACAGTCGGGTCACTTAGCAAATGGTCCGGGCAGGCAGAAAGCAATTATAATCATAATACCGAAAGCTCGGGTCAGATAACGCCAAAAGATACACAAAAGAACAACACAAGAAATACCAGCACAATATAGATCCTAGTCTAATAGCCAGCAAAGAGGTTGGACCCACATCTATCATAATGTAATGGCATGTCCTGCTGAAACCTTTACTTTATAAGATGAGAAACCCTTTAAAAAAATCATGTAAAGGCTAAAGTAAAAGAGAAGAGAGAATAAAAAAAATATTTTTAACAAGTTTATTTCACAAAATTTCCATAGATGAATGCACAGTATAATTTATGTACTTTTCACAAGTCTAAAAGGGAATTCTGAGCAGTAACTGTGATTATATAGCAGCTTATATCTTCCCCTAATTTGTTTGCTAATTAGTCAGAAAAGTTTTTTGAATGTACACATCTCAAATTAAACAAAGCCAATGCTTAAATTTACAATTCACATCATGTTTTGTATAGCATCCTGGCTTGTGGCTTTTGTCTTCAAAGAGCTATGTTTCTGCATCTTGCAAAAGGACCAAATCAAAGAATTGCAGTGCTTTTTTTACTTTGATTTGGCTTGAACAAAGAAGAGCGTTTACTAAAATTGCATCAAGAACAATACCACATATATTTTAAGCCTTATAAATATAGAGTCCTGAATTATACATTGAAATCAAATATATTAGTTACAACTAGAGATGAGCGAACCGGGTTCGGGTTCGAGTCGATCCCAAACCCGAACGTTGGGTTGCTGCTGAACTTGGATAAAGCTCTAAGGTTGTCTGGAAAACATGAATACAGCCAATGACTATATCCATGATTTCCACATAGCCTTAGGGCTTTATCCAAGTTCAGCAGTCACCGCTAATCAAATGCAGAAAGTTCGGGTTCAGATCGACTCGAGCCACAGTTCACAAAGGGTCTGTTTGTAGTTTATAATATGGAGACACAAAGTTCTGCCTAGTATTTAAAGATGTAGCCCAGTAGTATCGCTAATTTGGTTTCAGGCTTCTTAAATAACAGCTATTTTTTTTTAAATGCAACATTGTTTTAAAATAACGTCAGTTTTTTCACATCAAATGGTGGCCGTCCAATAAGATGTAGCCTGTGTAAACTTGATTAACATTGTGTCAGGGATCATGTTAACCATGGTTACATCTGTATTATTTAAAATTTCTCAATTTCTATTATCACAGTAGAACATTGACATGAAAATAATCAATAATGATTTTTCTCTCCGTTTTTTTATTTCTTAAAAAGACATCCGTCATTTTGAGTTTAAAATAATGGCCGATTATTACAATGATGGCTGTAGGTACATTATTCTAGTTCAGGAACTTTTGGGTGTGGTTCTTTTTTGAAGTAATAGAAAGGCGGTAAAAGGACAGTGAAAGAACTTTTGTGTGAACAACTAAAAATAACGTCCATTGTTGGCAAAAAAAGTCTGTAAATAATTATCATGAACATTCATTTGACGTCCACGCCAACATTTGTCATTTAATACACTATGTGCATTGAGCGGACGTCTCCAATGCATTACATTGACGTTAATTAAAATGCGGACAGATGTTTTTTTTTTTTTTAAAGAAAGAGCAGGCGCCTTTTTGAACTAAGTGTGAACATAGCCCAAAGCTGACAATTTTCTCAATTTTCCCTCAATATGTAAGTTATAGCTCCAAGGCTGAAAGGACTTTGCTCTACGGTGCTGTTGGAATCCTTTTTTCTGGTATGTCCTTGGGACATGTCAAAAGGTTTTATTGGTCAGGGCCCATGTGTTCAGACCCGATCAGTAGAACGAGCGATGAGTCACTATGCCTTCCAAGAAGTGGAGAGGTGGGTGCTTGACTACAGGAGTTGCATGTTCATTCAACACACTATCACTGGAGCAGGAGATTGACTGCCAGTGGACAAGGGATCCTTAGCATGGGACTGGCAGGGGGTTCATAGGGTATTGCTCCTTTTATAACAATAAAATCTAGCACTCACCATTAGATGTGGCAAAAACGCTCAGTTTATTCCATTGTTAATATGCAGCAGGGAGGGAGACATGCAGTGGGGCTAGGACCTGGCCCAGGAGTGTTTTTTGCCTTATCTAATGGTGATAATTATCATTTGTTTCGAATATAGACATGGGTCTATTCTCTATAAAGACACTGGAAAGAGCTGAGTACTGTACTCGTCTCTCTCCAGCAGCTCCATAAAGAATGAATAAAGCTGCGGGTCATGTGCTGACCCATGGCTGTATTAAAAAAAAAAAATAGGAACCAAGGGCGATCTGGGGATACTGAGGTCAGATTTCTTACTTGTCCCCTCCCCTGTTCGAAAGGGGACAAGTAAATTTTAATTGGAGAACCCCTTTAATTATAGCTCAAATTCCAATGACATTGTATAGAACATTTACACAGTGATAAAAAAGCAGCCACATACACTTGAACCCTAAAACATTTAAATAGAGTGAGTTTCACTGCATAGATTTATTACCAATAAAAAGGTTTGTTTATAACAGCCAAGTGGCTGCATTGTTGTATCCCTATGATTCCGCCATTCTCCCGTGCTATGCTGGTATCATGGTACTGTATGTAGAATTCTTCAAATCTATTCTGTGAAATCTCAGCACCTAAACCACAGTGGGTAGCTGCTGCTGTTGGCACAGAGATTGTTAATTTAAGCATCTCTTCCATGATAATGAAACTAAAGTGGAAGAGGCTAATTATAGATATTATCGACTAGAAATGGGTAAAAAAGTCTGGTTCTAAAATATCAGCTGCCAAGATTGTTTCCCACACATTAACCTGCATCTGTGAACTGGCAGTGTATGTGCAGCGCTGCGTATAACTATCTGGAGTTTGCACAATTAATATCGTTATTAGGTTTGGAATTTTTGCCTTCAGTTCTAATGCTTTATAGCAAAACAGTGTTCTTTTTATCAACTGAAATAAGATACATGGTTTATTTTGAAGTGCAATAAATTTTAGGCCTGTATTCAAATCATATAGATGAACTAATAAAAAATAACTTTTACAAGTTTATTATAACATTGCCAACTAAAATAAGAAAAATACACAGATTTGTAATTATAATTGTTGGCAGAAAACTGAAAAAAAAAAAAAAAAAAAATTACAAGGGCCAAATAGGTTGCCGTTATGGTCCTCATATTTATTCATTGACATTGTTGCTTTGTAGTGTGGATCAGAATGTTGTTCCAGAAATAATGATTTTTGACACCCTGCCAGAAGTCTAATATAAGCATGAAGTTCCTCTTTTGAGATATTTTTCTATGTTTTGTTTTTCCCCTAAGCAATATGTTGTCCTTCTAAGGCCCCGTTCACACTACAGAATCGGTGCAGAGAATCTGTGCGGAACTTCCCCCGGGCGGACTTGACGCCAAATCCTGCCTTCTAACAGTTTGAATGGGAGGGCTCACGTGCCTCTGCTTTCCACTCCTCTCCGCTCAAAGAATTGATATGTCAATTCTTTGAGCGGAGAGGCGTGGAGAGCAAAGGTGGATGAGCCCTCCTATTCAAACTGATAGAAGGCAGGATTCAGTGCCAAGTCCGTGCGGGGGAAGTTCCGCACGGAATATCAGCACTGATTCCGTAGTGTTAACAGGGCCTAAGTTTGTGTGATACAGTAGATACCAAACCTTATCTGAGAGTCACTTAGAATTACTGTTAACACCTATGAGGACAAAGTCCCCTCATAATGCTTTTATTTACCAAGAGGCTAAAACATAACTTTTATCATATGCAATATGTGGTCATGTTCACACAGTGTGAAACACCGGCTGTTACTGAGGATCATCCCGGCCGGTACTGCAGGGATTTAATGAACTTAATTTCTGTCAAATTCGGCACCCGTGTGCGCCCGCATCCCAATTCGCCGCTGGAGCCGCATGCTCCATTGTGTGAACTGACATGTTCTGTGCGACCGCTATTCAATGAATACGGGCCGAAGAAAACTGACATGTCAGTTTTTTGTGCGGCCGGATGAAATCCTGGCTAGAGCGTATACTATGTGTATACGCTCCGATCGAGATTCCATTAATTCCAATACAATGTATGTTTTGTGTAAATAACCGCCGTTATTGCAAATTGCAACAACAGCTGTGATTCATGCAAAACATACATTGTAGGAACATGGCCTAAAAGACGAGCAAGTGACACAGTGCTCTAGTCATGATTTTAAAAGGACACTGCAGTTATCTAGTATTGTCAATAAGTTAAATTGTTATTTGCTAGTGAGGACCGTAACTGTAGAACGCTAGCGAGATATGCGGTCAGTAGAAGCAGTCCCCAGCCGGAGGTGCTAAAGTACTGAATATGTATTCTATTTTGAATGAACGTGACTGGACTACAAGCGATTACGCTTAAGACACGCTGCAGTCCAGACCACTCTCACTGTTTCCAGTACTGGTTGCTCTCTATGGAATGATACAATAGGTCAGTGTGTGAGAAAGGAGCTACCGTTCCCTATTCTGGATATCTGCTCTGGCTGGACTATTAGCTGAGTAAGCGATTTTGCGGTACGCTCCTCCTACCTTGCTAGTCTAGTCTTCATACACTGATCCTACTAAACCTGCAGCAAACAATTAAAATGTTTCATCAGACACACACTGACTTTCTCTAAAACATCATCAAATGGTGGTCTGATACCGGTAACCTCTTTTCAAAGGTGGCTGGCTTTTTAGATCGAGGGCAATAGGAGGAGAAAGGGAAGCCGCAGTCGGTTATCCACCAATAACCTTTGAATGTGTCATCAAACGTCATTGTGGTCCTTATAGGTTGTTTCAATTGCACATGTTCACAAACGTAGTCTTAAAACTGCTACTGTGTGGACAACAAGTGTGCATGTCACTGGACATCGGTATATCCTTATTGCACATGTGTGCATACTTAGTCTCAAAACCCTTTTTTTTTTTTTTTAATTCACAGTGCACAAAGCGACTTTATTACTTTTTTGCGCATGTGTGAAGACCTAGTCTTAGAACTGCAATGGACTCCAAGGACATATGTCACTGGACTTAGTTGATTTAAAGTTACAGTATATTCTTTATTGCACATGTGTCCACATTTAGTACTAAGGTTGCTTCCCATTTCACATATCACTGGACTTAGTAAATCCGAGGTGTCAGTATATTCTTATTATGCATGTGTGCATTGCTGCAGTGCATGTCCCCCGACTTAGTATTTTTTCCTAAAGTATAAACCTGGGGCATTGATGCATTTTGATTCGTTTTATTTTTATTTTTTATGGAATGAAAAATGGATGAAAAAAAACAAATGAAAAAAACATAGGGAGGCATTTATTAAGTCCGGCGTTTTTTACGCCGGACGTAAAAATGCCCCCGCAGCTCCGGCGCAACGGAGATTTATGTAGAGGCGGACTGCCTCTACATAAATCCCGTGCGCGCCGTTGCGCACCGCCGAAAACCTACGCCAGCTGAGGACTGGAGTAGGTTTTCGGCGTACATTTTGGCGGAACGGATGATAAATCGCGCGGACTCTGAGTCCGCGCCCTCCGTTCCGCCCACTCTCCGCCCCTTTTCCGCCCCCTTTCCGCCCCCTGGCGTACTCGGCGGAAAGTGCCGATTTGCGAATATTTTATTCGCAAATCCGCCATTTTTGCTTAAAAAAAGACGCAAATCGGCACTTTCCGCCGAATATCAGCCATTCGCCGGATGATACATGTGGCCCATAGTGTGAACCCAACCTTAGTGTAAGTTCAACTGCTGGGAAAAGATTGTCGAGTAGCAGCCGAGGTTAATCTAAAACTTGTATATACCTTTAAAAGGATTTGAAAACGTGAATATACAATGTTGGTCCTCAAGGCTAAATACTGTACTCATATTGTGAAAAAAAAAAAAAAAAAAGCACTTTGCCCCTCTGCCATTCTGTCTCGCACCCCCTCCTGATAGTGTGTAAGCTCATGCATGCGAGCAGGGACCTCACTCCTCCTGTATGGATAATAATATGTATCTCTCTGTAATGTCTATTTTTGTTTGTGTATGTACCCCAGAATTGTAAAGTGCTGCGGAATCTGTTGGCGCTATATAAATAAAAATTATTATTATAAATAAAAATTATTATTAATTATTAAAAGCAGCAATATGTAGGTAATCACCTAATCTTATAATCGTAGAGTAAATAGAACGTACAGGGCAATTCAATACAACCACATGAAGAAAAGCAGTAATTTAAAACTCTACTATGAAATAAACAGAGAGAAAAAATGTGGGAAAAAAATAAATATAAAAATAAAAGATGAAAAAAGTGATAAAAGGCCTAAAATGAGGCTAAAAAGGGAAAACTAAAAATAAAAAAAAAAGAAAATGCTGAAGAAAATAATAAAAATAATAAAAAGGTGGAAAAATAATCCTTGAAAAATGTACCTCTCATTTCTTTTATATGGTCCTACATTCGAATTTGTAATAAACTTTTCAAGAATAGTTGGCCAAACCCGCTAACGTTGATCTAAGTTGTACCATGATCCTCTTTTTATAGCTCCTTGTTGCGCCCTGGAGTAATGTGCCAGAGCAGGATCCTGGTGAACCCCTGCTCCACTATCATGATTCTTTTTCTAAAATTTTAGTTATTAATCATTTAGTAAATGACCCATAGTGCACTGCTAACATGAAACCACTAGATCTAAAGCTGAAGGCTGCAATGTTAAATAATGGTCCACAACAATGGTCAGCTTCTTTGTGTGATGTACAGTGGATTTTACCAAATAAATGTCTTTGGAGAACTGTGAATGCTTTGTATTACAAAGTCAGATCAATACAAGTGTTGCAGTTTTACTACGAACAGCGGAGCAGGGGAAATGGATCAAGGCAATGCTGTAATCAGTCAGGTAATTGATGAGATGGCTGGAGGTAATATTTCCTTTCTTCCCTGGACTTTGTCAGGCTTATTCAAGCAGTTTATTAGAATCTCTCATTTATAACTGTTTTGTAATACACTGCAGCCTTTAATTTCGAACAGACTTATAAGCAGGTGTTATGTGGTTGTAAACATTAATAAAAAGGTTAAAAAGCTTAGAAAATTGGAAAGTGTAGACTGACATTCAATAACATTTTACAGTTTATAGAAAACATGTTTAAAAATAAGTTGAGTAACATCATCTAACTTATATAAAGCATGCTCTAATATCTCTGTTTGCTTTGCAAATTTTTGGTCAAATTTGATAAGATTCACAAATTGAATCTTAACGAAATTCATTAAAACAGCCAAACTATATTAGCTGCAGTAGTGGGTCTATTACAAAAGGGTAAATTTTTTAAAGCATGTTGTTGTAAAAGTGTAAAAAAATTGGAAAATCACCCAAAATGTCAATCACCCAATTTCCGTCATTCTTGTTCTCTCTGTCCCTATATATGTGTTAGTCTCTCCCTGCTCTGCTGGAACTGCCTGCTGCCATCCTGCTCTCTCCTCAACAAACAGCAGACTGGCCACCTCTGTTAACGAACCACCTTATATGGGGGGGGGGTGCTGACATCACAGAGGGGCCTGCAGCTGATTGTATCGGCGCTAGGAATTATGGTTAATCCCTTTCTCCCACCTAGTGACGCTTCAGACAGCATGTGCAGCCGCCATTTTGTTTTTTTGCAAATTTCCTTAACAAATTGGCGGGAATTTGCTTCGCAGAAGGAAGCAAATTACCAGCGCGATTTGCATCGAATTTCTAATTACAATTCTGGTCATATGGTAGACACTTTGACAATCAAGAAATATGATGCCTGTGACATTGCAACCAAAGTAGCCATGAGCTTCAAGTTACATGGGGCACTGGACATATTACCTGTTCCTGATTTAGTTTAAGTTCTTACTTTGTCACATACAATTCACTGCCATGGTGTTTTTATGGCAGACCCATTAGTCATACATTTTTCCAATTACTCTTCAATTGTTTTTAAAATGTGGGGGAAAAGCCTACTGGTAAGATTGGATAGGTTGAAAGAAAAAAGTGGTTTGCTGTCTTTCACAAAAATCATGAAATTTTGGAATTTCCACAATTATAGAATACTATCTTGTGGAGAGGGTTAGCGGCACATACAGGTGAGAATGAGCAGGTATAGCCAATAATGTATATCGGTTCGGATCTGAGCCGACTGGCAGGCGGTGCTAACTGTGTAAAAGACTAGTAGAGGCAATCAACAATAGGAGAAAAAGAAAGCCAGTTGCACTCACCGGAGTAGTCTTCTGTAGTTTATTTCACTTTATAAAAAGCAAGGGCATGGTGCGGACATATCATGAGCAGGCGCTCAGTGCAAGGGGTGGTGACAGTCTGTTTCACGCTCACGGCGCTTCTAAGGACCTCCTCCTTCTGCCACGTCATTACGCTATTCAAATAGCTTAATGAAGTAGTGACGTAGCAGAAACATGTGAAGTGAACAAAAGTGAGGAACATAAAAACAATTAAAAACAAAACAGTAATGAGTATATTAATATTTACAATAAATAATTCCTATCTACTCGCTCATTAAGGCCTCCCGGTCCTTCGGCACCCGTTTTTATTATCCATTCTAATTCGGTTTTAAGTAGTTTGCGGTGATTGTCTTGTCCCCTTTTAGAATACACTCTTTCGATCCCGGCTACTTTTAATGCCGATGGATCCCCTCCGTGCACACTTTTTATGTGTTCGATCAAGCGCGGGGCACCTACGCCAGTCTTTAAGGAGTATATATGTTCTCTAAAGCGTGTGCATAGTGGTCTTTTGGTTTGGCCGATATAGAAGCGGCCACATGAGCAGAAGATAGAATAAATGACTGAGTGTGTTTTACAGCATATAAAGTCTTTTATAGAGATATCTATACCATTTAATGTTATAGAGGAACCTTTTTGTACATAATTGCACCATTTGCAGGAACCGCATCGATAATTCCCTTTAAGATCGTTGCTCAACCATGTTTGATTTTTATATTTTTCTTTTGATGTAAACTTAGTATGAACTAGGATATCTCTTAAGTTGGAGCTACGTCTAAAGGCTATATATGGTTTTTCTTTTGTCCATTCATCTAAGTCGCTATCCCCCTGTAAAAGATACCAATATTTTGAGATGGCTTTGCGAATTGGCATTGCCATGGCAGATAATTTAAATGCAAAGGCAAACCTTTTATTAACATCTTTAATTTTTTGTTTTTGTTTAGTGGATCTCAATAGTGTGATACGATCTTTACTGGCCGCTTTACTCCTGGCCTCTTGTAAGAGTTTTTCAGGGTAACCTCTATGCAGCAACCGGTGGTGAAGATTGTCTGCTTGCTCTTCGAATGACTCTAAGTTGCTATTAATGCGCCGTAACCTGAGAAACTGACCATACGGGACGGCCCTTTTGGTAGATCCCGTATGGTAGCTCTCATAGTGTAGCAGGGTATTAGATGAGGTAGGTTTCCTGTACCCTGATGTTTCAATGGTAGTGCCCCTTTTATGTATCATCACATCTAAAAATTCAAGCTCATTAGAGCTAACCTTATAAGTGAATAACATATTCATGTCATTACAGTTATTCAACCAGGTTATAAAATTTTCGAAATTCTTCTGTGTACTAGTCCATATGACAAACACGTCATCTACAAAGCGAGTATATTGCTGCACAAATGGGAGAAATTGATTATTCTCCGAAAAAATGTATTGCATTTCAAAGGCAGCCAGATAGAGATTGGCTACACTGCAGGCCACCGGCGTGCCCATAGCGACGCCGGAGACCTGCAGGAACCAATCCCCATCAAAGATAAAGGTGTTGTTGGAAAGGATCAGATCCAAAGCCTCAGAGATGAAAGAGACATACTCTTCACTTTTATCAGTCTGGCGAAGCAGGTTACAGATACTCTCTATTGCCGGTTTTTGAGGTATGCGAGTATACAAAGACTCTACGTCTATAGATGCCAACAAAAATTCCTCCCCATGCGTGCAGCTCCCCAGGACATCCAAAAATTCATTTGTGTCCTTAACCAGGGAGGGAACCCCTCTCAAAAGCGGGTTCAGCAGCCAGTCGACATACTGAGAGAGGGGTTCAAGAATAGAACCTACCCCTGACACAATAGGGCGTCCTGGGGGGCTGCACACATCTTTATGCATCTTTGGAAGGAAGTACCAATATGCTGGTCTATACTCCGTAGGTAAAAGCTTGCGAGCCATGTTGTGAGAAATCATACCTCGCTCAACCTGAACTCTTAGGAAACTCTGTAGTTTTGTGAGGGTTTTGGGTGAAGGATCTGCGTCTAGTTTTTTGTAATTATTGCTATTATTTAACTGACGTCTAGCTTCCATAACATAATAATCTCTAGTCATGAGCACGATTCCACCCCCCTTATCCGCATTTTTTACTACTACATCTTCTCTTCTCTTTAGCTTCTGTATGGACTCCCATTCGATGCTACTCAGATTGTACGATTCTTGGGGATATATTAGAGCACGTACATCCCCGAGGACACTTTTGTGGAAAAGATCAAGATTACTACCTGGCACTAGTGGGGGGTTAAAAGTGGATTTAACTCCCTTAGTGAAGGTTTCCTCTGGTATTATGTATTCTTCTTTTTTTATAGGTATGCCACCTGCCAATTCTGCTAATATCATGAGGCTTTCACGTTCCTGTTCGGTATTTAAACTAGGGGGAATAAATCCCAATGGGCCTATATCTGAACGTATCTCACCCTCACATTTAGTATCTGTAGGACTCATTTTATTTTGGAAAAACTTTTTTAGGTTTAATTTACGAATAGCGGCATAGAAATCTTTCTCAAATTCTGCTATGTCGAAGGGCTCAGGAAAACAGAAGTTGAGACCTCTCGACAGAGCAGAGATAGTAGCCTCATCTAGGACAATATCTGTAAGATTAAAGATTTTTATAGTATTAGAGTCATTAGTGTCTTCTAGTGTCTCCAAGACACACTCTTTCTTTTCCCCTTTCTCACTCCCCCCGGAGCTGTTTTTCTTTCTTCGACCTCCCCTCCTGATCTTCCGCCTAAAGGGAGAGCACGTCCATCTTCATTCGGTTTGGATGCGATTTTTTTATTTCCATATGATGTTCCTGGGTCAGAGGCACTCGAATCAGAATCGGTAGTCCAGAATTCGCTACGGGGGCGATTACGGGGTTTATTTTTTCTTTGTTGTCTCCTAGTTGTTTGTTTTTTCTCAAAGACTTTATTTGTTTCATAGTCCGTCTTATCTCTCAGATATTTGTCTCTTTTTTGTTCCTTTATGGTTATTTGAAGCGTGGTCAGTTTTTTCTCTAATTTAGAAGAAAAGACTTTAAATTGTTCTTCAGTCATTCTGGCACTTAATTCAGTTTTTGCTCGACTTAGTTCATTTGTTACCATTTGGTATTCTTTTCCATTTCTCTCAGTCACTAATTTCATGATTTTCAAAGAGTGGTCTAAATGTAACTGGACCCATTCCTGCATGAATTCTGGATCTTCCGTATACTGAGACGCTTCTTTGTAGCATCTGAGGCCGCGTGGCACTCTTTTACACTCAGCATACGACTTTAAAGAGTGAATGGTCCAGAATAAACGGGTTTCTTTTTCAGCAAGTGTTTGTATCTTAAATTCTAATTGTCGAATACTCATAAACTGCAAAGGATCACTTGAATCACATGCTGTGAAAAAATCACTGGCACCTGCTCGTCCAGCACTCAACGTAATGTCCATGCTAGCTCCAGCTGGGGCTGTATCCATCGTGCTGTCATTAGTGTCCATGGTATAAATTCGTGGATCACTTCACGTCCGATATGGTTTATACCTCTCAAAACTGTGTGCTCAGCTAAGAAAAGGCAGTCATTAGAAATACTATCTTGTGGAGAGGGTTAGCGGCACATACAGGTGAGAATGAGCAGGTATAGCCAATAATGTATATCGGTTCGGATCTGAGCCGACTGGCAGGCGGTGCTAACTGTGTAAAAGACTAGTAGAGGCAATCAGCAATAGGAGAAAAAGAAAGCCAGTTGCACTCACCGGAGTAGTCTTCTGTAGTTTATTTCACTTTATAAAAAGCAAGGGCATGGTGCGGACATATCATGAGCAGGCGCTCAGTGCAAGGGGTGGTGACAGTCTGTTTCACGCTCACGGCGCTTCTACGGAACTCGCATACCTCAAAAACCGGCAATAGAGAGTATCTGTAACCTGCTTCGCCAGACTGATAAAAGTGAAGAGTATGTCTCTTTCATCTCTGAGGCTTTGGATCTGATCCTTTCCAACAACACCTTTATCTTTGATGGGGATTGGTTCCTGCAGGTCTCCGGCGTCGCTATGGGCACGCCGGTGGCCTGCAGTGTAGCCAATCTCTATCTGGCTGCCTTTGAAATGCAATACATTTTTTCGGAGAATAATCAATTTCTCCCATTTGTGCAGCAATATACTCGCTTTGTAGATGACGTGTTTGTCATATGGACTAGTACACAGAAGAATTTCGAAAATTTTATAACCTGGTTGAATAACTGTAATGACATGAATATGTTATTCACTTATAAGGTTAGCTCTAATGAGCTTGAATTTTTAGATGTGATGATACATAAAAGGGGCACTACCATTGAAACATCAGGGTACAGGAAACCTACCTCATCTAATACCCTGCTACACTATGAGAGCTACCATACGGGATCTACCAAAAGGGCCGTCCCGTATGGTCAGTTTCTCAGGTTACGGCGCATTAATAGCAACTTAGAGTCATTCGAAGAGCAAGCAGACAATCTTCACCACCGGTTGCTGCATAGAGGTTACCCTGAAAAACTCTTACAAGAGGCCAGGAGTAAAGCGGCCAGTAAAGATCGTATCACACTATTGAGATCCACTAAACAAAAACAAAAAATTAAAGATGTTAATAAAAGGTTTGCCTTTGCATTTAAATTATCTGCCATGGCAATGCCAATTCGCAAAGCCATCTCAAAATATTGGTATCTTTTACAGGGGGATAGCGACTTAGATGAATGGACAAAAGAAAAACCATATATAGCCTTTAGACGTAGCTCCAACTTAAGAGATATCCTAGTTCATACTAAGTTTACATCAAAAGAAAAATATAAAAATCAAACATGGTTGAGCAACGATCTTAAAGGGAATTATCGATGCGGTTCCTGCAAATGGTGCAATTATGTACAAAAAGGTTCCTCTATAACATTAAATGGTATAGATATCTCTATAAAAGACTTTATATGCTGTAAAACACACTCAGTCATTTATTCTATCTTCTGCTCATGTGGCCGCTTCTATATCGGCCAAACCAAAAGACCACTATGCACACGCTTTAGAGAACATATATACTCCTTAAAGACTGGCGTAGGTGCCCCGCGCTTGATCGAACACATAAAAAGTGTGCACGGAGGGGATCCATCGGCATTAAAAGTAGCCGGGATCGAAAGAGTGTATTCTAAAAGGGGACAAGACAATCACCGCAAACTACTTAAAACCGAATTAGAATGGATAATAAAAACGGGTGCCGAAGGACCGGGAGGCCTTAATGAGCGAGTAGATAGGAATTATTTATTGTAAATATTAATATACTCATTACTGTTTTGTTTTTAATTGTTTTTATGTTCCTCACTTTTGTTCACTTCACATGTTTCTGCTACGTCACTACTTCATTAAGCTATTTGAATAGCGTAATGACGTGGCAGAAGGAGGAGGTCCGTAGAAGCGCCGTGAGCGTGAAACAGACTGTCACCACCCCTTGCACTGAGCGCCTGCTCATGATATGTCCGCACCATGCCCTTGCTTTTTATAAAGTGAAATAAACTACAGAAGACTACTCCGGTGAGTGCAACTGGCTTTCTTTTTCTCCTATTGTTGATTGCCACAATTATAGAATACTTACTCAGCATTTTATCTTATGATGCCTTAAAATGGAACGATAATCTTTCAAATTTTGAGCGATAATCGGCTTGTGTAAACACAGAGAACGATCAAGGGACGACCGAGAAATCGTTCATTGTGATCTTTCAAAATGTTCTCAAATCGTCGTTGGTCATTTGCTAAAAAATTTGCAGATCGCTTTGTGTCAACAGTTTTTCACAGATTCAGTTGCTCATTAGAAAGAAAGCCCCCGCACCACTTCCTTGCCGCTTGAGGGTCTCACCCTCCTGCTGCCACTCAGGACCCCTTGTTGCCAGAAGGTGCTCAACGACACAATAGGCAATAGTGTCATAAACGTCTGTCTTTCACAGATTCAACCTATGTGTAAGATGGGCTTAAGCGATCTTTAAACTACCGCAATGACGATTTTTAAAAAGATTTTTCACTTAAACTAAAAGCTGACCGTTATAAAAATCAAACTGTTGCTTCAAAATCGTTAAACGATCGAATTATCGCTCCATGTAAACGCACCACTAGTAAATGCGATTGTCATCTCATGATTAGTTGTTTTCGGTCAGCTGTGTGTAAAATAAAGCATATGGTTAGACCAAGCAAGATGTGACAGAAGTGTCAGAACAAAAAAATCTGAGCAATATACCATGAAAAAACCTTTAAAAATGTACAAAAAATCTAACAGAATACGTGTGTTGAAACAGGAGTCAATGCTTGTCACTGCAATTGACTGAATGAAATTGAATTCACACATAGAAAAGCTGTATGAAAACCAACACTAACACTTTAATGGTCAGAACACAGGTTGACGTTTATAACAGGTTGTTGCCAGTAGTGTAACATTCATTGCTGTACCGCTTAATGGTCTGGTAGTAACGCCGTGGGAGACCTCCTCCATAAAGGTCCATGACTATTCTCATAAAGGGAGTAAATAAGATATCGAAACTACACAAGCAGTTTGCTGTATAAGCCAGTGGTTAACCTAGCTACAATGCAGAAAAATGTGCAGCTTTCTAGTTTTTTGAGCAGATTCTTCACTCTTTTCCGTCTGTACCAACTACAGATGAATATTAATGTACTGTATACATGCCTACTTCAGAAAATCTTCCTATTAAAGTCAATGTAATTACAAAACAATGAGTTATGTAAAACATAATTACATTTAAGAGTGATAAAGAAATCAGAGAATAACTGAATTCATTTTTAATTATTTTAAAGATAGAACTGTGCAGATTTATTACTCTGGGGAACTTCTTATGGTGAAATAAAAGTTGTATAAGAATAAACCAGAGAGTGCTTGAGAAAGAACTGAATTTGGATCACTTGTGCCAATGTATTACTCATTTAGGTACTGTATATTTGGGCACCTGGCACCTGGGCAGAGGCCTGTCAGGAAATAGAGGGGGGTTACCACTCCCACCTCCTCTAATGAGCAGAGAACTTGTAATAACTGCAAGATGACAAATGGGTAGACCACTGTAGGAAAGAGGTTCTCCAGAAGGAGGATTAGATAAAAGCAAATCTTCAACTGAGGGCACTAGAGTTTAAGATGACCCAAGGAGCCCTTTAAATCCTCTATTCTCAATTATTGTTGGAATACAATTTATGAACCTTTGGGAAAGCTGGTACCCGGCTCTTCACAATACCCCTGAGGTGTTGGGTACTAGGGTAATAATACATGGGTTAGTTCGAGCCATTTTATGGGCTAACATTAAGCTCTGGCCAAGTAATGGATGCCAACAGCTTCCACTACTAAGCCAGTAAATAAAAAAAAAACTATAATACACCATACAAAATGCACTTTATTCTAATAAAAACACCCCCAAACCCTTAGTTGACCATTTCATAAAAAAAAAAAAAAATCTTCCAGTCACGGAGGTAGTCCACCAAGTCTAACATTAGTCTTCTGGAAACGGGTTCCTGTAAAACAAAAAACAAACAAATAATTAGTACATGGGGGGGGGGGGGCTCTTCCTTTCTGTGGTAATGGCTGCAGGTAACACATGCATTTGTGAACTGCAAACGGGACCTGGACTTACAAGTCTTGGCACTGTCTGTAATTCAAAAGTTCAGTTCAGTTGGCTGAACTGCCAAGCGCAGTGGGAAAAAACGCCCACAAGTACCCACAAGTACCCACATTGTGTACCCACAATACATGGAGTGGCAGTGGGTGATATGCCGGCTATATTCAGAACTCCCTGAACTCCCAGTTATGCCTGACTTTGCTCCAGGACTTGAGCTGTGACTTCTCCCTTAAGCCAGGCTTTTATATCTCCTGCAGCAGTAAGAGTTTAAAGGGGTTATCCAGCTCTACAAAAACATGGCCGCTTTCCTCCAGAGACAGACCCACTCTTGTCTCCAGCTTGGGTGAGGTTTTGCTCCTAAGTTCCATTGAAGTGAATGAAGCTTAATTGCAAACCACACCTAAACTGGAGACAAGACTCGTGTTGTGTCTGAAAGAAAGTGGGCATGTTTTTGTAGCACTGGATAACCCCTTGAACCTGCTTATTCCTTATCCTGGCCCTTGAAACTGGGTTTGAATGACTAGCCATTTAAGTGCCCTATACAACAAGAAACCCCTTCAAATGTAACAATAAACTCATTACTTAACCTTAATAATTATTGTTTATTAATTCTTTATTTACAGGAACCAACTCTCAAGTCCTTTATTCTACTAGTCAATAACTACAAAGGCTTAGTAGTTACAATGATTTTGACCTAGTGCAGAACAGTACAATTGCAAAAAGCAAGGATTTGTTGTGATTTTAGTATTGATGTCCATTAAAGGGAATTTGTCAGCTGTAATTCATATTCCAAACTAATAAATTAAATCTGGAACTGCACACGGATAAATTAGAATAAATGGCTGCCAATACACTATTTTAGAAACGATACCTCAAGCTTGAGGTAGAAAGAAAGTACCGTACATTGGTTCCTCGGTTCTCAAACTGCTTGGAACTCAAACTGTATTTTCAAGGAAAGTTTGCTTTGGTTCTCAAACTATTGCTCAGTTCTCACTTTTCAGGCACCCAATCTTGAAGTACAGTAATACTGGGATATTAGCACGAAAATTTACCTGGAAGTAACGTTCAGAATTCAAACTTTGCTCGGTATCTGAACGTTTTTGTGAGAGTTGATTGTGGGTTGTACCTGGTGAGTTTAGCACTGGTGAGGCTTCACATACAGTACAGGGCTATGTTCACACTACGTAAAACAACGGCCGTTGTTTTCACCAAAACAACAGCCGTAGAATTACGAGCATACAGGCTGGTCGTGAAACAACGGCCGTTGTTTAACCCCTTAGCGACCCATGACGTATCTGATACGTCATGGTGCCGCGGGGGGTGTTCCAGGCTGACATGTGCAGCCGGGCAGTGCCTCTATTAGCCGGTGCGGGTCCCGTTGCCGCGCCGGCTAATTAAGCCTCTAAGTGCAGCTGTCAAACCTGATAGCTGCACTTAGAGGCTTCAGACCTCACGTCCCTGGTGTCTAGTGGGACGGATCTCCCCCCGCGATCTCCGTTCTTCTGCCCATGCCGAGCCTCAGCGTTGGAATGACGCTGATCCCGGCTCGGCAATAGATTGCTGTGGCCTGCAGCAGGCCATAGCAATCTATGACCAATCTCATCGATCTTTGCTGTGTATATACACAGCATTGATCTCTATGAGAGATCATTGCTGTTTATATACAAGTCCCCCAGGGGGACTTCTAGTTAAAGTAAAAATAAAAGTAAAAATGTTTTTTTATTAATAAAAAATCCCCTCCCCTATTAAAAGTCCAAATCATCCCCCTTTTCCCATTTTATAAATATAAATAAATAAACAAACATGTTTCTATCGCGCGTAATCGTCCGAACTATTAATTAATCACATTACTGATCTCGCACGGTAAACGGCGTAAGCGCAAAAAAATTCCAAAGTGCATTATTGCGCATTTTTAGTCACATCAAATCCAGAAAAAATGTAATAAAAAGTGATCAGAAAGTCGTATATACGCAATCAAGGTACCGATAGAAAACGCATCATGGCGCAAAAAATGACACCTCACACAGACCCATATACCAAAGGATAAAAGCGCTGTAAGCCTGGGAATAGAGCGATTTTAAGGAACATATATCTGTTAACAATGGTTTGAATTTTTTACAAGCCATCAGATAATATAAAAGTTATACATGTTACATATCATTGTAATCGTAACGACTTGAAGAACATGCATAACCAGTCAGTTTTACCATAGGGCGAACGGCGTAAATGCAAAACTCCCCGAAAATAAAACAAATTCCTTTTTTTTTTCAATTTGACAGCGCAAATGATTTTTTTACGGTTTCGCAGCATATTTTATGGAAAAATAATGCCTGTCATTGCAAAGTACAATTGGTTTTGCAAAAAATAAGGGCTCATATGGGTCTCTAGGTGAAAAAATGCAAGCGCTATGGACTTTTAAACATAAAGTGGAAAAAGCAAAAGTGCAAAAACGAAAATTGGCTTTGACCTTAAGGGGTTAATATTGCCTCCTTGCATGTTTTTAATCGGGCTGAAACATGTCATTTAATTGAAATACTGCGACTAGCCCAATAAACCACTCAGTAAATTTTTTACATAAAAATCTAGTTTAATTTGGCAGAAATACATTTTACGTGTGCGGCCGCATTAAAATTACGGCCGTAGTTGTAACATTACCGGCCGCAAATAAATGACATGTTAATTTTTCACGGGTCCGTACGAACTACGGCCGTAGTCTTATACGCTGTGTGCATTGTACGACCGTAGTTCGTACGGATTGCTATATCGTATTTTCCACAAAACAACGGCCGTAGTTTTGCGGTGAAAACTACGGCAGTTGTTTTACGTAGTGTGGACATAGCCCAGTACTGTATAAGACTGCTGGAATGCATACACAGTACAGTAGTAGTACAGTCAGTGCACCACCATCTCCTATCCTGTACTGTATAAGACTGCTGGAGTGCATATACAGTACAGTAGTAGTACAGTCAGTGCACCACCACCTCCCATCCTGTACTGTATAAGACTGCTGGAGTGCATATACAGTACAGTAGTAGTACAGTCAGTGCACCACCACCTCCCATCCTGTACTGTATAAGACTGCTGGAGTGCATATACAGTACAGTAGTAGTACAGTCCGTGCACCACCATCTCCCATCCTGTACTGTATAAGACTGCTGGAGTGCATATACAGTACAGTAGTAGTACAGTCAGCGCACCACCAACTCCCATCTATTACAGTGCTGGGATGGGGGGGGGGACTCTATACAGAAAAGGATGACTGAGGAGTTAGTTACTACTGTACTATAATTGTTGGCTTTGTTGAATTTTTCTTGTGTATAATGTAGTGTACATTATATAGTGCTGTTCTGTAATGTCCTGTAGTGATTAAACCTGACACTTACCAATGTAATAAATGAATATTGTAGGTGATTATCTGTTGGTGCTGGAACCAATTAAACACATTTACTTTATTTCCTATGGGAAAACACTGCTCGGTTCTCAGACTGCTTGGTTCTCAAACTGTCTTCCGGAACCAATTAAGTTCGAGAACCGAGGTACCACTGTGGGCACATACAAATATCATAAAATGTAATAATCTTTATTAGAAATGAGGACTAAAAACATTCTGTATACAGAAAGTAAAGATACAGATCCATTCCCACCTCAAGACATGCATACATGCAATGCTATGCATTATAGAAACCTCTTTTCAGATGCAATGAACAATATCTATTATAACTGATGAGGACATGCACAACCCTATGTGCAATTGGATGGTAAATTATAAATACAAAAAAAATACAGTGTAAGGCTAAGTTCACACCAAAGGATTTTTTGATATTTGTTAGTGACAGCCGTCTATAAAGATCATTTTCCTGGCACAACCCTTCCCCACTTGTCTAAAAAAATTTCTGCACAACAGTGCTTTATATATTAACCGATATTGTGTGGTAACAGAAGGAAAAGAGAAGAGCCCAACTCACAAATGGTACCGATCGTCCTCACATGTGTCCGCCTTGGTAAGAAGGCCACAATGCCGGAAGGCCTGCCATCGCATCACATGGCACTTTGCCATTGGACCATGTTAAGCAGGGGCGTTGCTAGGGTCCTAAAACATCCGGGGCACGGGCCCTCTCAGTTGATATAAGTAGATCACGGGGGAGTTCTCTGCACTGACTTTATATATACAGATGTATGTGTATATGTGTTTTTACTTCGGGTTTATTCCCAAGTCCTCTTGCTTGCAGATGCTACGGATAGGGAAGCCCTGTAGTGGAGTATTTCCCCATCTGGCATCATGTATCAGTATCATACTAGGAGCGGGGAAACTGAATCTCCACGTCTCTGTCATTACAGTGCCGCAGAGTTTCACACAGTTTCTCCGCTCCCAGCATCATATTGATACATGATGCCAGATGGGGAAATACTCCACTACAGGGCTTACCCATCTGTAGCATCTGTAAACTACAGGATTTGGGAATAGACCCTTATTTTATTTTTTTAAACAAATGGTCATACAGGCTAGTATTTAAAATAGTAAAAGGGACTTACAGTTGATGTCTTTTCTGATTAAAGTTGCTCAGTTTTCTTTTTCTTTTGCATTTGGCCCAAGTCACAACTCTTCTCTGCAGAATCTGCCAGATAAACATTTTAGGATCCTTGCTCCAGCACATACAATAAATAGACCCCCCCCCCCCCCCCCTCTGTGCCCATATGCCCTCTTTGTGCTCCCATATATTATAGGCCTCCTCTCTCCCCCACATAGTATTAGGCCCCCTCTGTGCCCCTATATAGTATAGGCCCCTTGTGCAGCAGTCCCCATATAGTTCATGCCCCCCAATGCAGCATCCACATATAGAATAACCCCTCCTGCTGTGAATCATCCTCATATAGTATATGCCTCCCGTACAGCATCCCCATATAGAATATGCCCCCTGCTGTGCAGCATTCCTATATAGAATACACACACACACTGTGCAGCATTCCTATATAGAATACACACACTACACAGCATCCCACACACATACACACACACTACGCAGGATCCCGCACCCACATACACACACTATGCAGCATCCCACACACACACACACACACACACACACTATGCAGCATCCCCCACACACATACACATACTATGCAGCATCCCACACATATACACACACTATGCAGCATCCCCACACACATACACACACTATGCAGCATCCCACACATATACATACACTATGCAGCATCCCACACATATACACACACTATGCAGCATCCCACATACACACACTATGCAGCATCCCCCACACACATACACACACACTATGCAGCATCCTACACATATACACACACATACACACATACACACATCCCCCACACACATACACACACACTACGCAGCATCCTACATACACACACACTACGCAGCATCCTACATACACACACTATGCAGCATTCCCCCCCCCCCACACACACACTATGCAGCATCCCACATACACACACTATGCAGCATCCCACATACACACACTATGCAGCATCCCCCACACACATACATACACTATGCAGCATCCCACATACACACACTATGCAGCATCCCCCACACACATACACACACTATGCAGCATCCTACACATATACACACACTATGCAGCATCCCCCACACACATACACACACACTACGCAGCATCCTACATACACACACTATGCAGCATCCCCCCACACACACACACTATGCAGCATCCCACATACACACACTATGCAGCATCCCACATACACACACTATGCAGCATCCCCCACACACATACATACACTATGCAGCATCCCACATACACACACTATGCAGCATCTCTCACATACATACACACACTATGCAGCATCCTACACATATACACACACTATGCAGCATCCCCCACACACATACACACACACTACGCAGCATCCTACATACACACACTATGCAGCATCCCACACATATAAACACACTATGCAGCATCCCCCCACACACACACACTACGCAGAATCCTACATACACACACTATGCAGCACCCCCCCACACACACACACACTATGCAGCATCCCACATACACACACTATGCAGCATCCCCCATCCCACATACACACACTATGCAGCATCCCACATACACACATACATACACTATGCAGCATCCCACATACACACACTATGCAGCATCCCACACATATACACACACTATGCAGCATCCCCCACACACATACACTACGCAGGATCCCGAACCCACATACACACACTATGCAGCATCCCACACACATACACTACGCAGGATCCCGCACACACATACATGCACTACGAAGGATCCCGCCCATTCACCAGGGGGAGAGCTAGGGTTTATGGGGGCCCCATAGCAACAAAAAAATTTATGGGGGCCCCCCCTCCAGTATGCACCACATAAAACGTTTTACAAAGTGTGTATCTTCATGCCCTATATAACAAGTTATGCCCTGTGCGCCCCTCTGTGCACCCATATAGTATAGGAGGTCTTCAGTGCATTCATATAGTGGTTGTTCCCTTAGATGTAACCCCCATCCATTAAGTACAATCATATATCTAGCCTCCAGGTTAGTATTCCCCCCCCCCACACACACACACACCTGTAAGCTGTGTCCCTTCGAGTAAATGACAAACATACATACATGCTCACCTGGCTTCTGCTTAGTCCTTCACTTCTCCTCTTTCAGACACTGGGAGTTGGGGGGAGACAGATTCTGCTTAACCCCTTATGTACTGCAGGGTGTAAGTGACAAAAACTTCACTTACAGGCTGCAGCACAAATATAATTGAAGGGCATAAGAGATGGAGAGGTCTTCTTCCCTGGCTGCACTGGTGACCCCTGACCTCTGCACAGATCCCCGCACATTTTTCTACCTGGTGGCAGCTGGAGATCGGAGGTCAGGGGTTATCAGTGTACAAGAAGTGAAGAGACCTCTAATTCTCTAAAGCTCTTTAACCCTTTGTGCTGCAGCCTGTAAGTGAAGTCTGTGTCACTTACACACTGCAGTACATCAAGGGGTTAAGTACTCTGCCAGGCTCAGGCACAGGGTCCAGGAAACGCTGCAGCCGTGCTGAGACCCTGTCTGTGAGGTAAGGCAGGGGGTGAAGGAGGGGTGCCGATCGTGACATTGAGACACTGTCTGTGTGGGGCAGGAGGGGTGGATGGAGCTAGGCTAAGCTGTGCTGAGGGGGGGCCGCCATTGCCACTCATTCTGCAGCATCTCCCCTCCCCCTCACACTGCCCATCCGCTCACTGTGCAGCCTCCAAGTGGACACAAAAATAAATTAAAGGCCACTTACTCGGCTCCTCAGCTGTGTCTTCCTTCTTCTGGAGCCTGGCTGCACACTCTCATCACCCTCCCCTGCCGGCTCCTCTGAGGTGCGTCGGAAAGTGACGTCAGCCGTCAAAAGTGTGTTGTAGCAGACGTGCCTGCGCATGGCACGTCTGCTAAATTGGATGTGATTGTAAAGGGGCTGAGCGAGGCTGCGGCCCCGAGGTGTACTGGGGGGAGCTGGGCACAGCACCCGGGGGCTGGAGGGACGCAGCCCCGGAGTGCAAACTCAGGAAATTCCGTAGGCAAAAGATTCGGGGCAGTGACCTTCCTATTCGGGGCACTGGCCCCGAATCTTAATGCCTAGCAACGCCACTGATGTTAAGTACAAATATAAAGGCCCTAAGTATGTGATAAAGAGGGGCACATGCATCACAGACACATATCAACGTGGGCCAGTTTTGTGTACGCTTAAAAAAATGATGCTCCTTAACCTTTTTTTTATAATGAAAGTCAATGGAAAAACAGATCAAAATGGATGCACACAAATGCATTGTTTTTTCATCAGTTTTTTTCCATTAAATGGATCTGTTAAATGGACAGCAAAAACGTAGCGTGAATCCACCTTAAGGCCATGTTCACACAATGTAAGTTCAGTATTAATCATGGCAGTCGTTGCTAATTTGCAACATGGCTGTGATTAATACTGAAATTACACTGTGCTACTGCTATAGGGAATCCCGGCTGGAGTGTATACACATAGCATAAACTTCGGCCGGGAACACTAGATATGTCAATTTTCTGCAGCTGCTATTTATTGAATAGTGGCCGCAGAAAACATGTCAGTGCACACTGTGGAGAGTGCGGCTCCGGCTGCACAGTCCATTGTGAGCAGTGGTGAATTCAGATGTGGGCGCACACGGGTGCGCCCGCATCAGAATTCAGCAGAAGTGAAGATCATCCCGGCCGGTACTGCAGTACCGGCCGGGATGATCTTCTCTGACACTGGCCGTTCCGTATCTTACGCCATATGAACATGGCCTAACAGTGTAAGCAGATTAGAACTTGAGGTGAAGCTTACATATTCCCTTTACGATAAATAGATAATGTTGTAATGCATATATCAGCATCTTTCTATGCATCTATAAAGTAAGCAACCACACTTTATGATTGGAGCAGGGTCAGATGTTATGGGCGCCTATAATTAATGCAGCATTCTTTTATTTACATCTACAGTAGCTTAATCATATCCGTATATAATATTTAATGATGGGGCTGGGAATAAATGATGAGCAATGAAAAGAGAAGTGTTAAGGGTATTGTACAGTATTGTACTGTAGCACCAGAGGAAGCTCAGATCATGCATAGATGAGGAATACGCCATTATGGTTAAATCAATGTTTACTTACTTTAATTAATTCTGGCTTCCCTCCCTTGTCGTCTTTAGTATAAGCTAAAGGAGGTGATCTATATTCGTTTGCTGCTATCAATAGAAGCTGACACAAGATATTAGTGGTGATGATGGTAATAATGAAACAATAAGCAGAGCTAACCTACCTTTTTAACAAAAATCTATAATTCAGCGTTGTAATTTTATACTTTTTTTCTTTTCCTTTTTAAGGGTGCCTTCACACAGGAGGACACGCTACAAGGTAAGGTCCTGGTAGGTCCTTGAGACTACATACTCTTTCAGACCGCTGCGAGTATGTAATTCACCGCCCCCCTTAACCCCTTAATCGGCTTCTGCGCTGTCTGTATACATTACCTAACTCCTTGCTGCATGGGGTTTCCGACTTCCTGCTCTGCTGCCCAGCCAATCAGTGTGTTGCCTAGCCGCAGCCACTTATTGGCAGAGCAGGAAGCCGGGACACCATGCAGCAAGGAGACAGGTAATTTATAAAGACAGCGATTAAGGAGCCAATTAAGGGGTTAAGGGGGCTGGTGAATTACATACTCTCAGTGGTCTTTCTGATCGGTGCAAGTATATATTCACAGGGACCTGCCATGACCTTACCTCATAGCGAGATTTCCGCTGCAAATCGTCCTATGTGATTAGGGCCTAAAGCTATGTTCCCACACAGTGTTTTTGTCAGTATTTTTACTGCAACCAAGTAGATTGGATTGAAAACACAGAAAGGCTATGTTCACACACTGTTGAAATTGACCGGATGGCCGCCATTTAATGGCAAATAATAGCCATTGTTTTAAAATAACGGTAATTATTTGTCATAAAATTTTACTTAATTTTAACAGTGTGTGAATGTAGCCTCCTACATTCCACTCCTGGTCTTGGTTGCAAAATCCTGACTAAGGCTATGTTCACACACACAGTATTTTGCTCAGTATTTTAGTCCTTATATTACAACCAAAACCAGGAGTGGAAAGGCTACATTCACACACTGTTGAAATTTTGTGGATGGCTGTCATTTATGGCAAATAATTGCCATTATTGTAAAACATCAACCGTTGTTATGTAATAATGGCCATTATCTGTCATTAAATGGCGGCCATCCACTAAATTTCAACAGTGTGTGAACATAGCCTTTCTGTGTTTTCAATCCACTTTTGGTTTTGGATGCAATATGAGGACCAAAATACTGAGCAAAAATACTGTGTGTGAACCCAGCCTTAGGCTGTGTTCTCTTATTGCCATTGAATTGCCCTTTTTTCGTGTTTTTTAACTGCATCAGGTGCTGGATTGAGAACAAACAGGACCGGAATGGTTTTGGCCTTAAAGGGAACCTGTCACCCCCCGTGGCGGGGTGACAGGCTCCCGACACCCCACTACAGCCCCCTATACTCACCTGATCCCGCCGGGTCCCGCCTCTGGATCCGGTCAGGTCACAGAGATCTCAGCCACTGCAGCCCGGCGCTCGCACTGAGAGATGAGTCCAACGCTCATAGAGAATGACAGGAGAGTCCAGCGCGTTGGACTCATCTCTCAGCACGCGCGCTGGGCTGCAGCGGCTGAGATCTCCGTGAACCGACCGAATCCAGAGGCGGTATGCGGCGGGATCAGGTGAGTATAGGGGGCTGTAGCGGGGGTCGGGAGCCTGTCACCGCGGCACTGGGGGTGACAGGTTCCCTTTAAGGTACAGAGCCCATTTTTTTTTTATTTAACCTTTCTCACTTTATGTGGTTACAGCTCTGTGATGCAATAACTTATCCATGCAATTCTGAGATAGTTCATGAAATGTTGTACTTCAGGGTAGTTCTAAATTTTGTCTGATATCCATACAATTTTCTTGTGGAAAAAGCTTTTTCATGAAAATAAAGGACAAAATAAGCATTTTTCTAATTTTTTATTTTCTGTGGTCACTGTGCAGGTTTAATCATGTGATAATTTTGTTGCCAGCATCATTACACATGCATACTAAATACTGTATGTGTATTTTTTTTTCTTTCTACATTTATTATAGCGTTGGGGGCTATAGGGGTTATGTGTTTTTTTCACTTTATTTATTTATTCATTTTAGTGTTTTTTTTTATGTTTATGTTACTGTCCCACCATGGAATTTATTTGATTGCCTGATGGCAGGCACATTACATTGTGGTGCTGATCTGCACTTCAATGTAATGTGCCTATCATAGGCAAAACTGATCAGACTCAGCCTTGGGCTATGTTCACACAACGTTCTTTTTAAGTAAAGAACGGACGCTGATTGCGATTGCCTCAGCGTCCGCTCTTTACTGGCGGGGCGGCATTGCATTGAAGTCAATGCAATGCCGCCCGCTGTGTTCTCACATTGTTATTCTAACACCCGATCTTTAGAACGGGCGTTAGAATAATGTGCCTGTACATTATTTCCGTACGCTGTTCACTCAACAGCATCCAGAAACATCAGCTGTTCACACAACGCAATGTGCAGCACGGCTGCACATTGCATTGGAGCAGTGGCGAAATTTGGGGGGTGCAGGGGGGGCTGTCGCTCCCGGGCCCACTCAGGAAGAGGCCCACTCAGGTCTCAGACAGTTAATGCTGTCTGCAAAAGCTATTGCTTTTGCAGACAGCTTTAACACATGTCTGTAATGGCCAGTGCCCCCAAGACGGCAACAGCACCTGGCAACAGCGGGGCCCCTGCTCCCGAGGGGCCCGCTTAGCTGTCGGACGCCATGCCCGGCCAGGGCTGGTTCTTCTCCTTGCTTGCTTCCTCCTCCCTGCACACTTCCTCCTCCACGCTGCTGCTGGCCCCTCCTCTCCCCCACTGGCTGCAGAGCATTGTATGAGGGGGAGGGGAGACAGCAGATGGAGGGATCCTGCCGTTCAGGCTCGGACTGGGCCACCCAGAGGCAGGAGATAAAAGCAGCACAGAGAGAGGTGAGAGGATGTAATGGCTGCTCCCTGTCATGTAATGCCCTCCAGCTGTCCTGATGGCATACAGTTACACCCCAACACTGTGCAGGTGCTCCTTCCCTATAGCACATTAGAGACCCCCTCCTCCCCATTATACTGTATCTATGACGCCCCTCTCCCACCTAGCATTACCCTGAACTCTGTATAGGACCCCCAGCACCCCCCCAAATGCCACCTCCCTCAGCACAGTATGTACACCCTCCAAAGTCACTTTGGACTTGAGTCCCCCTCCCCCCAGCAGTGTATATATATATATATATATTCCCTCCTTCCCAGCCCTGTATATATATCCTCTCTCCCAGCCCTGTGTATATATCCTCCCCCACCAGCCCTGTATATATATATATATATATATATATATATATATATATATATATATATATATATAATTCCCCCCCCCAGCCCTGTATATATATATTCTCCCCCCCAGCCCTGTATATATATCCCCTTCCCCCAGCCCTGTATATATATCCCCTTCCCCCAGCCCTGTATATATATATATATATATATATATATCCTCCCCCCCCAGCCCTGTATATATATATATATATATATATATATATATATATCCTCTCCCCCCAGTCCTGTATATATATATATATATATCCTCTCCCCCCAGCCTTGTATATGTATATCCTCTCCCCCCCGGCCTTGTATATATACATATCCCCTCTCCCCCAGCCCTGTATATATATCCCCTCTCCCCCCAGCCCTGTATATATATATATATATCCCCTCTCCCCCCAGCCCTATATATATATATATATACAGGCTCGGACTGGGCCACCGGGGGGCCGGGGAAACCCCCGGTGGGCCCCGAGCTGGAGTGGGCCCCCCCGCTCCTAGGGGGGCCGGGGGCCGCGCCTCCCTTTTTAACTGGAAGCGATCGCAACAATCGCTTCCAGTTAAATGTAAGGAAGTGTTCTAATTGACAAAGCGGGAAGCCGTAGGCTTCCCGCCCTGTCAATCACTCTTGTGACCGCAAGCAGAGATTTGCTTGCGATCACAAGAGTGTCGCAAGCTCCGTTGCGAAGTGCCGCCAGCGCCATCACTGACCTCAGTGTGCGCCGTGGCGGCTAGGACTTCCGGTTCATGGAGCGAATACCGGAAGTCCCAGCCACCGCGGCGCACACTGAGGTCAGTGATGGCGCTGGCGGCACTTCGCAACGGAGCTGCTCACCTGTCAGGAGAAGAGAGAAGAGGAGGCCGGCGACCGACGGGGGATCGTGTGGTTAGGTGAGTAGTCTTGTGTTTTTTGTTTTGTTTTTTTATCAGAGGGAGCCATCTATAAGGGACACTGGGGTAAGATAAGGGGGGGGGGGCTGTATACAGGGGGAGGACAACATTAGGGGGGCTGTATACAGGGGGGACAACATTAGGGGGGCTGTATACAGGGGGGACAACATTAGGGGGGCTGTATACAGGGGGGACAACATAAGGGGCTATATACAGGGGGGAGGACAACATAAGGGGGGCTATATACAGGGGGAGGACAACAGAAGGGGGTCTGTATACAGGGGGAGGACAACAGAAGGGGGGGGCTATATACAGGGGGAGGACAACATAAGGGGGGCTATATACAGGGGGAGGACAACATAAGGGGGTCTGTATACAGGGGGAGGACAACATGAGGGGGGGCTGTATACAGGGGAGGACAACATAAGGGGGGCTATATACAGGGGGAGGACAACAGAAGGGGGTCTGTATACAGGGGGAGGACAACAGAAGGGGGTCTGTATACAGGGGGAGGACAACAGAAGGGGGTCTGTATACAGGGGGAGGACAACAGAAGGGGGTCTGTATACAGGGGGAGGACAACAGAAGGGGGGGGCTATATACAGGGGAGGACAACATAAGGGGGGCTATATACAGGGGGAGGACAACAGAAGGGGGTCTGTATACAGGGGGAGGACAACAGAAGGGGGTCTGTATACAGGGGGAGGACAACAGAAGGGGGTCTGTATACAGGGGGAGGACAACAGAAGGGGGGCTATATACAGGGGGAGGACAACATAAGGGGGGCTGTATACAGGGGAAGGACAACATAAGGGGGTTATATACAGGGGAAGGACAACATAAGGGGGCTATATACAGGGGAAGGAAAACATAAGGGGCTATATACAGGAAAGGACAATATAAGGGGGCTGTATACAGGAAAGGACAACATAAGGGGGGGGCTGTATACAGGGGGAGGACAACATAAGGGGCTGTATACAGGGGAAGGACAACATAAGGGGCTATATACAGGGGAAGGACAACATAAGGGGCTATATACAGGGGAAGGACAACATAAGGGGCTATATACAGGGGAAGGAAAACATAAGGGGCTGTATGGGGCAAGGACAACCTAAGGGGGCTATACGGGGGAATAGACAACATAAGGAGCTATATGGGGGGTAGGGATGGCCAACATAAGGGGGCTATCTATATGGGGGGATGGATAACACAAGCGGGCCAGTTATAAGGGGGATAACACAGGGAGCCATCTATAAGGGACACTGGTTGGGGGCAATTTATAAGGAGGACAACACTGAGGAGGCATCTATAAAGGGCACTACACAGAGGGGGACAACAATGTATAAGGGTAACTATACTGGGTGCGGTGTGTATACAATAGGGCATGCACAGAGAGGGGCATCTACTTTAGTGGACTACACAGAGGGGTCATCTATAAGGGGACTACACAGAGGGGGCCATATACTATAGGGCAGGAATAGGGAACCTTGGCTCTCCAGCTGTTGCAAATCTACAGCTTTAGCTGTGGCTGTCCAGGCATGATGGGAGTTGTAGTTTTGCAACAGCTGGAGAAGTTCCCTACCCCTGATATAGGGAATGCACAGAGGTTGTCATCTACTGTAAGGGGATTACACAGAGGGGGATCTCTACTATAGTAGAGGCACACAGGGCCATCTATATGGAGAAAAGGGGCCATCTACAAGGTGTGTACACTATATATATATATATATATATATATATATATATATATATATACACACACACACACACACATACACACGCTACAAATAGTCAGGGCTAATCACTGAGAGAAGGTGTAAAGGGGCCAATACAGATGTGCAGTGTGTAGAGAGATGAGGATGGTGACAGAGTGAGGAGCCTAATATATTTCTCTGGCAGATTCTGTGGATTCGTGGCTCGGAGAAGTTCTCATAAGGGCCCAGGGCAGATGGAGAAGAAGATGAAAAGGGAAGAACTCTGATCAGAGAAGACGTCCCCTGTGAGTCACTAAATCTATGTGCACTGTAACGTATATAGTGTAGAGCTGGGGCTACCTCTATATGACTGTATGAGGGGATATTGATCTTTTGTTCAGAGGATTTTATTCAGTAGCAGCGGTGGTGTTAGTCAGTATTTGGTGGTGTTAGTCAGTATGTGGTGGTGTTAGTCAGTATGTGGGGGTATTATTTGTTACTTGTAATCTGGTGTGGTGTTCATTGGTCTTAGTATACCAGATTTGGTCAGTAACAATATGGTAGCAATGGTTGTGGTGTGGCGGTAATATTTCCCCCTTGTGTACTGGTAATATTGGTCTCAGTATACAGGATTTGGTCAGTAACAGTATAGCGGTAATATGTATGGTGATACTATTTCCCTCCTGTATACTGGTTTATTGGTAATATCGGTCTTGATAGACAGGATTTGGTCAGTTACTATATAGCGGTAATATGTGTGGGGATATTTGCTCTTTGTATACTGGTGTTATTGGTAGCTGTATGACTTGTATCTAAGTATACAGCGTTATCATACAAAAAAATTGTCTTATAGCCTAATTACACCGGCCAATAATCGGTAACAAGTGCTCCTAGGAAGTCTATTCAGCCGATGATCGGCCCATGTAAAAGTGCCAGAGATCTGCTGACATGCAAGCAAATGTCCCATAGTCGGCTGATTTGATCTTTTGTGCGGCTAAGATCATTGCTGTCGGCTGCACATCACCTGCCCTGCTGATTAGCAATCATTTGCAGCCCTATGCTGCCCCATATCACGCCGTGTTAATGGACCCTTATTAATGTTACCATAGATAAGTGCGGTGGCAGAAGGGTGGGCCCCAAGAATGATTTCCCCTGGTGGGCCAAGGCACTCCAGTCCGACACTGTATATATATATATATATCCCTCTCCCCCATCCCTGTATATATATCCCCTCTCCCCAGCCCTGTGTCTATATATCCCCTCTCCCCCCAGCCCTGTATATATATCCCCTCTCCCGCTACCCCTGCCCTTAGGTTGTGTGTGGTATTATAACTTGGCTCCATTCACTTCAGTGGAACTGAGTTGCAATACCACACCCAAACTGAGGACAAAAGTGGTGCTGTTTCTGAAAGAAGGCAGCTATATTTTTCTAATCTTAGATAAGCCCTTTAATTTTTTTTTTGTGGTTCTATATATGAAATGTAATGTAGAAGAATATTCCCTTTCAGAAAGCCTTGAGGTTTTCTGTGGGTAACATCGGTTGGGGGCCCACTTAGACTCACTCGCCCCCCTAGGCTGAACCCCTAGCTACGCCCCTGCATTGGACTGAATGGCTAATTGGTTTGCGGGCACAGCCGCCGGTGCTTGCAAATCAATTGTGAAAAAAGAACATTCCTGCAGCCGATACGGAGGTATCAGCTGCAGGAACGGGCTGAGTGCAGCCTGATGGCCGGCTGTTTAACAGTGTCCGTTGCTATGCAACAGACGCTGTTAAACGGTGTGAACCTAGCCTTAGGATTGTGGGAACAGTTATTCAAGTAGTCCAAAAATAAACAATGACAGCACTTCCAAAAATAATCCTTGGGAGTTTAATACACACCAATGCGACGTTTCGGCATAGTAGCCTTTTTCAAGCAGTGATACAACATGTTCCACAGACCCAGTATAAGGCGATGTTCACACTACGTAAAAGTACGGCCGTTGTTGCCATTGACAACAACGGCCGTACTTTATGCAGTGTTGAACATTGCCTATTCCTCTATTGGATCCCATATACACATCGTCCGGCCGGGATCCCGTGCGGCACCCCAAATAATTGACATGTCAGTTTTCTGCTTTCAATGAATTGCGGCCATAGGAAACCCATGTCAGTTCACACAATGAAGTGAGCGGCTCTGGCCGCTTGCTTCATTGTGTGCTGTGGGAGGTTCTGATGCAGCCGCCCGCTGATGCGCCCGCATCAGAACCCTGCGGCCGAAAAGATCATCTGGCCGGTACTTAATTCCCAGCCGGGATGATCCAGGCAGAGACTTTCTGCCTGGATGATCCAGGCAGAGAGTTTCTTACAAAGTGTTAACATAGCCTAAATGTGCAAGGCAATCAATTAATTAACCCCTTAACGACCGCAGACGTATATTTACGCCCTGCGGTTGTTAAGGACGTTCAGAGCGGGGCCGCGCGGCGGCGGTCCCGGGTGCCGCTCGTAGCCCGGGACCGCAGGTATTAGCGGGCACAGTCCGATCGCCGTGCCCGCTAATACAGTAATCGGATGCAGCTGTCAAAGCTGACAGCTGCATCCGATTACCGTTTGCAGTATCATCCCTGGTGTCTAGTGGGGAGATCGCTCCTCCGAGACAACGTGATCTCCGTTTCTGAAGCCGGCCTTCCCCGGCTCGGCACTCGTTTACTTTACTGCAGCAGCCGGAAGTAAACGAGTGCCTATCTCATGGATCTCTGCAGCATATCTATGCTGCAGAGATCTCTATGAGAGATCAGTGCACTTATACTAGAAGTCCCCCAGGGGGGCTTCTAGTATGAGTGTAAAAGTAAAAAAAAAAGTGTTGTTAATAATAAAAAGCCCCCTCCCCTAATAAAAGTCTGAATCACCCCCCTTTTTTTCCAGGTTATTAACAAAAGTAAATAAATAAATAAACATGTTTGCTATCGCCGCGTGCGTAATCGCCCAAACTATTAATTAATCACATTCCTGATCTCGCACGGTAAACAGCGTGAGCGCAAAAAAAATCCCAAAGTGCAAAATTGCGCATTTTTGGTCGCATCAAATCCAGAAAAATTTTAATAAAAAGCGATCAAAAAGTCGTATTTGCGCAATCAAGGTACCGATAGAAAGAACACATCATGGCACAAAAAAATGACACCTCATACAGCCCCATAGACCAAAGGATAAAAGCGCTATAAGCCTGGGAATAGAACGATTTTAAGGAACATATATTTGTAAACAATGGTTTTAATTTTTTACAGGCCATCACATAATATAAAAGTTATACATGTTATATATCGTTTTAATCGTAACGACTTGTGGAACATATATAACAAGTCAGTTTTACCCCAGGACGAACGGCGTAAAAACACATATCCACAAAATACACAAAATGTGTTTTTTTTTTCAATTTCACCACAAATTTAATTTTTTCCTGCTTTTGCAGTGTCATTTATGCAAAAATTCAGCTTGTCATTGCAAAGTACAATTAGTGATGCAAAAAATAAGGGCTCATGTGGGTCTCTAGGGGAAAAAATGCAACTGCTATGGCCTTTTATGCACAAGGAGGAAAAATCGAAAACGCAAAAATCAAAATTGCCCCGGTCCTTAAGGGGTTAATCATCAATCAAGAATATATTCATGTGTATAAATCATGTGTACAAATAAAAAAACAAGTGCCAATAGTGCTTACATATTTCAAAAACATAATCTAGTTTGAAATCTGTGACAAACTGAAATTCATAATGTTTTCATACTTTAATAATACATAATCGGTGAAAAAATCCACACATTAAATCAATACCTAATCAATAATATAAACAAATAGCAGAAGGTACACATACATATATTAGACCAGGTCCCTGGAACAGCGTCATCATGTTGCGACCACGTCTTACCATGCCGGGCTGCGCTGCAGGGACATGTGACCGGAATCTGGTGACCCTAAGCCCGATCATGTGACCAAAACAGTGTTGCCACGCATGCGCATGAGAGGTGCCATACAACAGGGGAGTGCATGCGCCATGAGAGCATACAAGTAAAGGCCACCATAGATACCTATCAGATACTTATATTATGCAGGCCAGCTAGACCAGTGCTTCTCAATTCCAGTCCTCAGGCCTCACCAACAGCTGTACTGTGCATGTGACTTCTGATCCCTTATACATGTGCCTCTCTCTTCACTCAGGGCTCTTGATAGCGTTGTTCAGCTTGTCTGTCTGCTAGATCCTGCCTTTCCTCAGATTGTCTGTATTCCTGGTTTCCTGATCCCTTGCTTGTTTATAACCTTCTTTGTCTTTTGATTTAGTGTTCTCCTTTAGTCCTCAGTGTGCCTTGCTTGTCCTCTGAGTTCCTTGCCTTGTCCTCTAGTTACCTGGTTATTGTCTCTGGTTTCTGTTTCACCGTGTACCTTGTTTACTGTCTGTTATTGCGTATCGTTCCTTGTACCTTTTCCTTGTATCTCCGTTCCGTGTTTATTAGTGTTTCTGACCCGGATTTTGTGACCTTGACTTTGCTTGTGGATTCTGACTCTGTACTTCTGCTGCCCGTTTGTTGCCAACCTTGCCCGTCGACTATTCTTTATTGTGTTAGTTTGAGTTTCGCACTTACTGCAGCGTAGGGAACGCCGCCCAGTTGCGGACGGTTGTTTAGGGCCTGCTCTGCAAGTAGGTAGGGACAGCGTGGGGGGGTCTTAGCCATAGGGCCCACTTGTCCTGTGTGTCTTTATTCCCTGGGGCCCTGACAAAATCTGCCTTTTTATTTATCTTCTACAGACCTACATCTAAATAATTGAACTAAAGGAAATAAATTTAAATATATATATATATATATATATATATATATATATACACACACTGTATTTTTGTGGCTATAGATTTTTAATGGTAACCACGAAAGAGGAGGAGGAGGAGAAGGTTATTGACAATATAGCAATCATTCACCTTTTTGTAAGCTGACACTTCTATCCACCTATTAATCATGTTCAATACGAGATGGACTGGAAAGCCATGAAACTGCCTTTACATGTAAAGGAAATCTGAAACAAGCTGGAGACGTGTTTTTATACTCACCTTACTGGCCTACAAAGGTAGCAACCTCCAAAGAGTGATTATTTCTTCCTGTACTACTGATTTATGATGTGCTTGAGGCAAGAAGGGCATTTATATATAAAAAAAAATTGACAGTCTGGGATGTAAAATAGGAAAACTAAGGTAAAGACAAAAAATCATATTGTTACCTCATAAATTAGAATAATGTATATGATTAGGTACATACTGTCAAGCATTGAATTAAACCCTACATGCAAAAGGACATACAGTAGTGTCTGCATGGGTGGGTGAAAGGGGTGAAGGGTGTGTGGAGAGGTCTCTACAGCTTAGTCTGCTCCATACTCATTGGCTGGTGACTTCTTTTATAAACTGAAAGTTGCCAATTATAGCTGTCACAAAGCCAACTCAATTAATGGCCATTTTATTTTAAACACTACACAGCAGCATTTAAAAAATATTAGTGGATGTGATTGGTGGTTAAGTAGTCACATGGGCTCACTATGATGTGGTTCTGGGGAGCCAATTTGTTGCCATAACAGCCTGTGGAATTTACAAGGCCTCCATGGCTGTCATCAGTGATCTGCTCTTACAGCCTGCCATAAGCAGAAAGTACTAGTAGATCATGGATTGAATTTAGTATTTCCCTATACAGAATTGTCTAAACTACTAACCTGTTCCCAACCATGGACGTAACTGTACATCTCATTTTACATTGTGTTTATGCTCAGGGACATACAGTTATGTCCTGGGATAAAACAGACAGGAGCTGTGCCTGTGCAATCTGTGGTGGGTCCCAGCCAAGCATGGGTTAACCCTATAGATCAGTGCGATCGCAGCATCTATATTGTAGAATAGAGGGAAAATTCTCTCTGTGTTCAAAACCAAACATAAAACAAATCACACCTGGAAGCATTAGGGCTCTAAATTCTGCTGTTATATTATAAGAAAAATACAAAGGAAACAGCTCATAAAAGTGGCCATCTTGAGGCTGGCAGCTGTACACATAGGTTGGCAGTTGTACACATAAGCCACACCCCCAGATTCCAAGCTTATATGCTGCAGGATTTCAAGCTTGTGTGCAACACAGCCTCTTATCAGCAGTAGGGTCAGTACATTAGAGTAGTATTACATGGGCTGATGAAGGCCCAATAATAACTGTAAATGAGTGCGATCTGCTAGATCGGCGCTCGTTTACTGGGCCTATTACCTGGCCCGATTATCGTTTAACAAGGGCTGCAGGGACATCGTTACCGATGTCCTTGCAGCCCTTGCTTAACTTTATACATTACCGGTTCAGGCTGCAGGGCTCCTCTTGTGGTCTTCTTCTCCCTGAATCTCGTGTCTCAGCTGACAGGCTGCTCAGCCAATCACTGGCTGTGGCGGTTCCGGCCTGTGACTGGCTGAGCGACCTGTCAGCTCAGACAGGCGCTCTGAAGCTGGAATGTGCGGGACCAGGGGAAAAGAAGACCGCAAGAGGAGCCCTGCAGCCTGGATAGGTAATGTATATCGTCAGCCCGACAATTATAGGTTTAGGCTATGTTCACACTCTGTGTGAGACCGGCCGTTCCGTGACCCCGGCCGGGTCACGGAACGGCCGGTCTCTGGCCGGATAATCTCGGCCGGTACTTAAGTACTGGCTGGGTGATCTTTCTGGCCGGACCGCATCAGAGCTTCCCATAGCCCACAGTGAAGCGAGCGGCCGGAGCCGCTCACTTCACTGTGTGAACTGACAGGTCTTTCTGCGGCTGAAATTTACTGAATTCCGGCTGCAGAAAACTGACCTGTCAGTTTTTTCTGGCGCCGTACAGGATCCAGGCCAGAACGTATACAATGTGTGTACGCTCCGGCCGGGATCCAATTGACAATAAGACTATGTTCCACACCACAAAAGTACGGCCGTAGTTCTGCGGCGAGAACTACGGCCGTAGTTTTACGTTGTGTGAACATAGCCTTAAACCTATAACCTATCAGCCGGTAACACTGGTCAACAAATTTTCAAAAGTTGTTTGGTTCAGAAAAAAATTTGCCATTTCTTAATAATTTTTATGTGCTGAATTCAAATATCAAAAATGTTAATTGTCTCTAGTTTCTATGATATGGAAGAGTTCTCATATTACTGTTTTGTGAATTGTATAGAATACAGAATAATAACCGACATATTTATTACTTCTGCAATCATAAGGAAGCAAGTTTACTGTTCATAAACTTTTGAAATATATTCATAGGAAACTTAGTTCTATCTGAAATCAACTACAATTTACAGGCATATCCAAGAATTTTTACTAATTAATTATGTTTATTGAACTTTAAAATGTAGGTCATCTGATTGGTTACCATGGGAAACTAAGACAGTTTTACTGTTAGTTTTTGATTATCTCACCCATGGTCTTTTATATCCTTCTATTGGTCTTTCTAAGATGATGCAATATACCAGTTGATGATGCAATACTGATGATGCATACTTTCCCAAGTATTGTATCACAGGCTGTGAGAAATATAGAAAGTACGTCTATATCTTGAAAATTAGAGCCAATTTAAAAATTTGATTGAAATCATTTTTAATGTCAGCACCCCAAAATTAGTTAAGTTCAACTGTTTTCATGTCGGAATCTTTTTGGCTGTTGACCAGTGTAATCGGCCGAATCGGTCCGATTCGGCCGATTATCGTTCTCTGAAAAGGGGTTACTGTCCCCTGAAAAGGGGTATATAAACCTACAATATCTGAAGCTACTGGACTAGTGTATGCAAGCATATAATATTTTATGAAGTTCCTCTGGGCCTTTGCATCTAATCTCAAGATTATTGGTACTGTGCTGCTGAACTCATGTATCTAATCCTATGATAATTAAGTTTTAGTGCAGCAGTGTATCTAAACCCATGAAATTCTTTGACTTTGCAGCTATGTCCGTGATGCTGTCTGCACAGCATGTGTATCTAAGCTGTTCTGGTCATTCTATCTATTGAGTGTGTCTAAGCTTATCATGTATGACACAGTTATACTGTACCAATGCATCAATCCCATAAAAGTCATAATAGTGCTTATATTATATGTAAGCCTATAAGAATTATCATGGGATTAAATACACATGCACAGCAGTGCATTATAACAGTGAGTGGCACAACAGAACAATATCAAACATGATCGCTTTCGGTCCTTTTCAGTGTGTAGAATTCTCGTCCGTGGGGGCCGCAAATGAGTGTCGATTAGTGAGATTGGCAGCGTGTTTGCAATGTCTTCACAGGGTATGAGAAATCACACAGATGGGCTGCATGAATGATCCTTGTATCGTTAAAGCAGCCCTGGAAACTGACAGCACAGATATGTATATATTGGGTTCTGGGATATGTATATATCTTATACTTGCCCACTTGTACTGCTTCCAATACATTAGCTGCATGAACTAATAGCTTACTTGCTGCCTTAGAGATACTACTATTTTTGACATGTGCCATGTAATGAGATCAATTTTATACATGTACTATATGTACCACTTTAGCAAAGTATGAAGATATATATATATATATATATATATATATATATATATATATATATATATATATATTCGCTTTGCATATGCATGTAAATGAAGGAAAAAATAAATAAATAAATATATATATATATATATATATATATATTTATATACATATCCATCCATAACACCGTACACTATGGTGTTTTTTCTCTGTGTACAGTGCCTGGAGATTTGGGTTGCTCTAGTGAAATATTGTTATGGATTACTGTCATCCTGCATAACAAAGAGACGCTTAGATTTGCTGGTTTTGCGAAGCGAATCTACAAATGCTACAGCTGTAATTGTCTTGTTAGGCGGTAGAGTAAATTAGTGTGAGTTATATTGATATAGCTTTAATTGTGGGACATATTTTAGCAGTGAAAATATTTACATTGTTACATTTGTCTGGAATTAATTTGCTGCTGACACAGTTGTTTGCTTTGTGTGCGGCATGATTGACTACAGTCTGCTTCTCCAAATTTAGAATAATTTTTCTGCCCTTGCACCGCAGACAGTTGCTTTGTATCCAATTGAAATTATTCCAGTATGTTTCTTGGTGAATAGATTCAACTATAATTAAAGAGAACCTTTCACCAGGTTTGACATCTTTAAACCTTTCCCACCACATTGTGTGACATTAACTTTCTAAACACTTAGCTATTGGCCCCCAGTAGCACCACATAACTTGGCAAACAGAATTAAGAGGGGTACTCTGCTCAGGTAAAATAAATGTTAATCACCCACCCTCTCCTGGAGACTAGCAATTTGTTCCATACCTGTTTTTGCTTTTTCAGTCCCCCCCCCCCAGTTCTGAGCTGATGCTTTTTACTGAAGACACAAAAAAACAGTTTGTGAGCTGTTCACATCATCTCCGCCCCGATCTCCTGCAGAATCAGCCGACCAGGGGCGTTGTTTACATGAGCCGTCTCAGAAGGGGGGATATCAGAGCGGAGACGAAGTGAACAGCTTACACACAGTTTTGTGTCTTCAACATAAAACAGCAGGCTCAGAACTGGGGAAGGAGACTAAAAAGACGATAACATGTATTGAACAAACAGTTAGTCTCCAGGTAGGGAGATGATTTAACGTGTATGCCTTAACGATCCAGCATATGTTCTGTGTTTAGACAGGTGATGAATAGGAGAAATTCTGCCTGGGGCATTCCTAATGATGAAGAGGGTGGGGAGGAGGGACAGAGAGGCGCTGCAAGCCTAGGGCACAGACACTCTAGGCCACCCCAATTTGATACAGAGCTGTAAGTTCAAAAGTTGTTTTTTAGGACAATAACTGCATTAACTGCCGAACAGACCCCAGGATGCATCTTGGATTAAAAGCAGCTATCCACCGATTCATATGGTTTGAGGGAGGGAGGGGGCAGATTGTGGGTACAGAGTCACTTTAAGGGCCTTTTACACAGGCCGATCATTGGCCTGGACTGTTGCTAGAAATGCTCCTGCGGCCGAAAATAGGCCTAGCTATGGAGCATCAGTTACTGATTTAAATCTCCAGCTCCCGATTTGCATGGAGAGCCTGGCAGCTGCGATTTGGCCCCACCGCTGATAGGCTGGCCGGCCAGGCGGGTACGGGACTGTCAGCCCGCCTCAGTGGCTGCAGAGACACAAAGGGTGGCACAGCTAGAGCGAGTCCAGGTAAGTAAGTAACAATAAATGGGGAAAAGTAATGTGCGAGTGCTGCCCTGTGTGACATGCTAGTACAGGACAGTAAGGCATCCATATTATATATCCAATATAATTTGACTATAACATAGAAGGCACCTCTACCAGTCAAGCTTTTTAATATACATATTACATGTAATTACTTTACATTTCGAACATAATGCCATATGTAAATCATGCATTAGCAAACATGCTTCCAATTAACAAGCTGATTATTTGTTTTTTTGCACCTAGAATACATTTAGATGTATTAGATGAACCCCAATTAGAACATTCAGCTCCCAAGTATAGCACTTAATAAATCCCCGGGGGCTGCGATTATACAATGCCAGTGACTCTGCTTCACATACATGTGTTCCACTCTCTAGAGATACCCTAATGAGTTTATTAAACCATTGAAAGCAAAGTGGCAATAGCTAATAGAGAACTATTCTCAAGGTAATTTACTTAACTGTTGGTTTTGTTCAGGCTTTAATAGCATCTTATTTAGAAATGGCCACAACCTAAATTCTATCTTTAAATGATCTTTCTTAACTATTTCCAGCTTTATGTCTTCTAGTCTATTATTTGCAGAGCCTCCTTTTGGAAAATGGAGATACATTGCATTTTTTATTTATTCTCCTCAGGCTCAGTGCAATTTCTGCTTTCACTTCCAGACTCAGATTTTCCAATCATAGATACCTCTTTTTTATTCACTGGTGGATTGTGTCTATGCGCTCTCGCACTCGTATTTCTGTATGCCTTACGCTCTTATATTTAGATTTTAAAGTGTTCTTATTTCATTCATGTGCGATTGCCTCTCAATGTGCAAATCATATGGGTATATTTTACAGCATTAGATTCTTAGTCTGTATATTTTAATTCTATGTTGTTTTTATCATACATATATATATATATATATATATATATATATATATATATACTTTAAAAAAAAAAAAAATAATGTTATGAATAGGTTGATCTCTATTGCGGTTTCTTTTGATGGCAGCATGCTCAGTGATTTCTCGGCTGTGGAAGAGCACACCTCCAGCCAGGGCTGTATTAACAGCTGCTGCTGCCCCAGGCACTAAACCTGAAGACGCCCCATCTACACGCACCTATTGACGATACCAGACCTGACCAATACCACCATACCCCCCACCCCCCTGGAAAATACACCAGATTTACTGGCAAGTCTGAACAGGAGAAGGGAAACTAAAAAAATAAAAAATAAAAAATAAAAGTTTTTTCTGTCCCCCTGCTCCCTGGTGCTGCCCCCCTGCAAGGTGCTGCCCTAGGCACCGGACCACGGGTGCCTAGTGGTAAATATGGCCCTGCCTCCAACCGCACGCTCCATTGTGTGCAACGGTGAATTGGGATGTGGGCACACACGGGTGCGCCCACATCCCAATTCAACATACAGTAAATAAAGATCATCTTCTCTGACACGGCCGGTGTTATACGCCATGTAAACATGGCACAACACTGTAATAGGTTTTATTAAGCAAATAAGTTTCCCTCTACTAAAAAAGCTGTTTTCCTACCTCCCTCCCCCCAATACTGGTATTCCATACTGTATGTTTGATTTTTTTTTTTCTGTGTCACACAGGGATATCCCTAATCCTAAAAAGGACTTTTAGGTTGTGGATTAATGCTAGTATTCTTACTGTGTACTCCAATAACACAAGCTGAAGCACAGTTTATAACTGTGTATACTAGCTGTACCATATATCAGTATTCTGTATAATACTGGTATATTGTTTGTAAGATCATCTTTTTTCTGTCACACTGTGAGATTACTAGTCTTGAAAAAGGACTTTTGGGTCTTTAACAGCTACTGGCCTGACCAACTTACCTGCCTGGCCTGCCCAACTACTAAACCTATTGCCTACACTTCTATCCCTGCTTCAATATCTCTCCATGTTAGGAAAACGCCAGCAGAGTCGAGAGTCAGGTGACCTTAATCTATATACACCCAAATTACCCGATGCAGCCAGCCTACCACTGCTAAGCCAGTAACCAACATGGCTGCAGCATAGCAGTATGTGTCGGCCTCCTCTCCGCCATTTTATTTTCTAACTAAAGACACCAAACATGCGGGGAGGAGACTTGCTATTTAATTGAGTAGCACTCGATACTGAAGTATCAAGTTAAGTATTGAGTGCTTTTGAGTACCCCAAGCAAATAGTGTGATTGAAAGAGTATGCTTTCTCATCTCTAAAGACAACATTTTGATTTTTCTTATTTTGTTTATTTGCCCCTTCATGCTCCAGGGATTTCTTTGCAGGGATTTTATTCTGTGCTGTCACTGTGCTAATGTCCCTGTGTTTTACATGCCTCTATTGTTTTACTCTTCTATTGTCCCACTCCCCCACTTTTTTCCTTTTTAATTGTTATTTTTAATTCCTTTTGTTACTAAAAAATTAAAAAAAAATATTAAAAACTGAATGTGTTGAAAAATGTTATTGTACAGGCTTGGTAAAACTACATTGCGTTAAGGTGTATTCCATGGTGAGACTAAGAATTTGGTCAAGATTTGTTATTATCTATTCAGTCTTCTTCCTCCAGTTCTGAGCTGCTGCTTTCTGCTGAAGACACAAAAATACCAGGAGGATTAATCAGTGAGTTCATCAGCAACTTGACCTCAGATTAACCCTCCCAACATTACAAATAAGCTACAAATACAGCCTTCCAGGGACTTGTTTACATCAGCTGTCTTAGAAAGGGGGAGGGGGAGATTGAGAGAAAAGCTTTCACACAGTTTTTGTGTCTTCAGCAGAAAGCAGCAGCTCAGAACTGGGGGAAGAAGACTGAATAGATAATAACAAGTATAGAATGAATTGTTAGCCTCACCATAGGTAGCAACATATGAGAAGTTATGTTTGAGCAGAATACCCCTTTAACCAATGTTTACCCGGGGTTCCTTGGACTTGCCAGATAAAATTACTCTGATGAGCTGCACTACAGTTATACAGAACATTTCTGCATTCTCTTTAAATTCCAAACTGAATTTGTTATCTTTTAAACATACAGGACATATGACCTGTAAAATCTAACAGCCTTACCTCAACATGACATGGACAATTGTAATAAATGTTTCTCTTCAAGGTCATCTCCAAACAGGTCTGTTTTCTGCTAGGCCATTGGAGCCCACTATTATATCAGAGTGGGCCCATTGGAGGATTCTTTGGGACTAGTTGGGGTAGGGCAAGCTTGTTCTCCTTACTTAGCTACAGAATGATGGACACAGCTTTGCTAAAGATAGCAGTGGAAACTTTATCCTATTAGTGCACAGTCCAATGTAAGGTAAAATAAAGTAATATGTCCCTTTTATTTTTTAACACGTAAACATTGCTTTTTTGTCAGATCCCGGTCCCGTTTTTTTTTCTGCAGACAGTATCACATTGTTTATGTCTGCTCAGCAAGATGAGCTCATGTTCTGAGTTTGTTTTATGACTTTGGGGCATTTGGGGACTTTAAAATCAATACTTATAAGTGTGCACTTATTTTTATGCCCTAGAGGAGCATTGAATAGGTTGACAGCTTGCCCCACTTGTATAGAAGAAGATCGGATTTGTCAAACTAAGTGTAACAATAACTGATGTAAACATCCAATTGTAACCAATCACAGCTCTGTAAAATGAAAGCTGGGCTCTGATTGGTTGCAGTTTCTATGACACAGTTTGGATAAATCTGGGCCCATATATTTATATACAGAAGAAGATAAGCATAAACAGATCTCAGTTAAAATTGCAAAAAGATTATAGATCTTGCATATATATTTCACTTTATAAGACACACTTTTTATCAAGAAAATATCTTCATAAAGAGTGTCCTACTGCCTACATTTTCCTACAGTTTGGGCTAGCTGCTCAGTCCTCTCCCCTCTCCTGCCAGAAACTGATCAGTGTTGGGCAGGGGATGAATCTGGATGTGATGTGCATCACATCTAGATTCCCACATGTGGAAGCCCCATATAAAAACTTACAACGGAAGCTGAAGGGCCTGCAGGACCTTCAGTGATGTCTCAGTCATGTGATTAGTCACATGACTGTGAGGAATGTACAGTCCAGATACAAATATTGTAAGAAGGGACAATCTGTATTAAAATGTGCGTGTGCCAGTCTGTCTGTCTGTATGTATGTATGTATGTATGTAGCAGAGCTGTTTGTGTATGATGATGTAGCAGAAGTTTGTGTGTCTGAGGGTATGTTTATGTAGCAGAGCTGTTTGGTTCTCTGTGTAGCAGAGCTGTTTGTGTATGGTAATGTAGCAACAGTTTGTGTCTGTGGGTATGCTTATATAGCAAAGCTGTTTGTGTTTCTATGTAGCAGTGCTGTTTGTGTTTGGTGATATAGCAGAGGTCTGGGCCTGTATATTGATGTAGCAGAGCTGAGTGTATTTTGATAAAGCAGAGCTGAGTGTGTATAATGATGCAGAGCTGTGTATGTGTGAGTATAAGGTACTTGCATGAAGAGTGTTAAACTGAACTTCTCATTTCAATAAACTCTAACCTTTTCACTGCAATGACCTCTTCACTGTCTTAAACCACCAAGGAAGCTTACTCAGCATAAACTTTTTGTTTCCACAACTGGCCTTACCATTTTACCCGACAGGCCACTGTCAATTACTCGCTTCACTAAGCAATAACAAGAACATTCTCTACTGATACAAACCACTTGTCAATGTGACACCTTTGAATAGTAAAAATAAAGAGCACCTTCAAAAATCAAGCGGAAAAAATGTGAAGCTGAAAGAGAAAAAAATCATCAAGTACCTGTCATATTATTAGACAAGGAATTGCAGAGTCATATTGCAGTGGACCACTGTGGGTATTTAATGTTTTCTGTACTTTATTTCTAAAAATTGGGAAGTCTTTTGTTATGGTAAAAAAAAAAAAAAGTTGCCTTAGATGTTAATGGGTCCAACACAGAGAGCTGGTTATCTTTTATAGCTAAACTAGAAAAAATAGTAATTCACAGGGTGTACAGCTTTACTCAGTTTTTGCCTTTCTCTGCAATAGTCTGTTGAAAAGAGTGACAAGTTGTTATAGAATTTAATACTAGACATACCATGCAGCTTCCAGAGTACTGTAGTTTGAGAAAGGAACATGCTTTTTCTTTCAGGCAAGTAAGAATAAACTATAACGTTAAAACCATATGATAGATGATGCAAATAACATTGATTATCTTGTTACAATGCCACCTTGAAATGGGTGGAATATATTAAACAGCAAATGAACAGTTAGTTTTTAAAGCGAACTAGTCAGCAGCTTTTTGCTGTCTAGAGTTAAAGTCTTTTACTATGGATGGTCCGATCTGAGTTCGGTCCGGGTTCGTACGAACCCGAACTCTCGGTAATGATTTCCGCTGTCTGCCCGCTCCGTGAAGAGGGTGGATACAGCTGGAGGACCGCCTGGAAAACTGGGATACAGCCATAGCCATAGGCTGTATCCCAGTTTTCCAGGCGGTCCTCCCGCTGTATCCATCCGCTGCACGGAGCGGCCAGACAGCGGGAAATCTGATGCCGAGCGTTCGGGTTCATACGAACCCAAACCTCGGCAGTTTCGGACCATCCCTATCTTTTACAATACAACTTCCATGTTGTCCTATTTCAATCTGTCGCTCCAGCACTGAAATACGGTAAATTCCAAATTCCATTTCTGTTCCTCTGGGCAAGCAATCTTAGGCCCGCTTCTTCTCCTTAATTAAAGTATGCCTACATGTAAATACGACCATTGGGGATCAATATAGCCAGCCACACGCTAAAAGCAGGTATACCATCACACCTGTGTGCTGAGTTGGCACTGGCGTCACGACTATATCCTATCTGGCTGAGCTATATTCCTACCACTGACATGACATCATCCCAGTCGGTTGACCACCCGGTGACCACCACAGAAGCAATTTAGACCTACAGTACTTTGGAGATATTTGCACTGTGTCATGAACACACAGCTCAGCAGCATTCTTGTAGCGAGCATTTTCACTCGCAGTGGATGGTGGAAAGTGAAGAGTTAAAAACTGCACATTTTTGCCATATAAATGGATTACTGAAGATCAGTGGCATACAAATAACCAAAGCAAAGGCCTTGCTGACAGACCAAATGTCTCTCTCATACAGCAACCTAAAACCACCTCTTCAACAAAACCACAGCAGTTTGGGCATGGTATACCTGCCTTTTCTCTTATACAGTAAATGTTGTGATTGGTCAGATAGTATTGACTATTCATGTACAGTGTCATCAGGACAGGACTGCTGTGATTAGTGTAAAGTAACATACAGTATGCAGTGCCATCAAAATACAATTATTTGCAGTAGACATCCAAGAGGTTAATTGAGTTAGAAATTAGAAATGACTTTTTGTCAAAAATTGTGCTATTGATGTGCTATTTACCATGATCATTTGTAAACTAAAGAAAACCTGGTAACCCCTGTTCATATTTAGCATTACATAGCTTTATTAAAATCACTGTCTATGTGCCAGGACATTCAGAACAAGAAATGCTCTGTATGACCATGCTACAGTGTACACTGTGGCTATTACATGAGGTTCTTGAACACTGAGGCAACTCTATTAACTCTAAATTCTCTGAGAATATCTGAATATTTTTAAAACTACACAAAATTTCAAATGATTCTGGATGTAGTTTCCAGATGCTGATCACAGAAGCTTTGCAGAAACGGTTAAAAAGCATCTTTATGCCGGGCTAATAAGTGTCAAAGAGGTGTGGCTTTGACTCTATCAGCACTTGCCTCACACAGCCTCAGGCCACACCACTCTCCGGTCATACTGTATCTTAAGGGCCGGCCTTAGAGTAGATGGCACCCTGTGCAGAATTTGCTTTAGGTGTCCCCCACCCAAATGTTGTGATATCAGATTCAGTGCTCCATACAAAGTATAATGCCCTGAAAGTGCCCACACACAACATCAAGAGCTCCAGTACATACATACGGTAGTTATCTTGTAACACTCTTACCACCATACAGTTATTACATATTGCTTAAAAACTGCTCTGAACAAAACAAAATTTTTTTTTTACTAATGATACCACTAGATAATACTGCCACTCCATGACCACTATCACTACCACTATAGAACCTATAACAAAGTGCAGTTACAACCAGTGACGCGCAGGGGGCATCTTCTCTAATCAGAGTCTTTCACTTTTTCTTTTTCTCTTAATCCAGCCCTGGACACCTTGAAATCTTCCCCTGGATGTAAATCCTCTCTTCAGAATCTGCTAGAGAAACATTTGAGGCTCCTTGCTACATCACATAAAGGAGTTAGGCCCCCTCTGCCCCTATATAGTAGTTATGCCCCTCTATAACCCCATAGCTTTAAGGTGCCCTTGTGCCCCCACATAATAATTAGGTCTGCTCTGTGCTCAAATATGGTAGTAAGGTGCTTATATAATATAGGCTCCTCTATGCAGTTCCCACACAGTATAAGGCCCCTCTATGCAGTCCCTATATAATATTAGGCCCCTCTGTGCAGTCTCAGTGTAGCATAGACCAAAAAGTGCTTAACAGTAGTATAGACTAGTGTGTGCTGCCCCAGTAGTATATACCCCTTGTGTGCTGAGCAAGAAAGTCGGAAACGTCGAAGCGCTCCGCTGTGAAATCCCGCCTTGCTCAGTGTCTCACTGTGATTGAATGAGAGGGCGGACGCTCCTCTGCAGCCTCCGCTGTCCGCTCAAAGAAGTGAATTCCGACGTTCTTGCTCAGTGTGAACGGGGCCAAAAAGGTGCTGGTGAAACTTTACAAGAGGTAAGATGGGTTGCCTTCACTTACCTTTCAGGAACAGTGTGGATCATCATCCAGGTACACAGCTCATTCTCAGACTCTCTCCCTCTCCTTCCAACACATAGCACATGCTCAGTCTTGCCCCCTTCTGCTAAGTTCTGTACTGACCTAGCTGTTACTAGAGATAGAATTTCCCTAACAGCAGGCAATGGACCACAAATTATGGGAAGGCTGACACCTAGTAGCCAAGGTTTTCAAGTTGCCTTTCTAGGGTGTGGAGTCATTTAAGGCACATTAAGTCTATCAATTAAGGGGAAGTTGTTTAAATTGACTGTGAACATTTTTACATTTGGCTCAACAAAGAGCGATAAATAATAATAAACTTTAATAATAATAAACTTTATGTGTTTACCGGATCACTTTGCAAAAGAGACTTGAACATAGTTCACATCATAAAATCTGTAGTGTAGCTTCTGTAGGCTACTTCTGATTATAGCCAGAACTGTAAAGTAACCAACCCCCTTTGATACCACTCAGTTTTTATCATTGAGAATCTTTGAAACATAACTGAGCAAATTGACAGGGACTCTTTGCTTAGAATGTAAAATCAAAAGGTTTCAGTAACTAAAATCTCCAGTGGTGCTGAAATGGGATGAAATGAATATATAAGCAAAGCTAAGACTTTTCAGTTTGGAAATTAGTGGTGGTTCAATATTATGGGCTACCTTCATGTTATCTGCTGACAAACATCTATTACATGTCATAAGATCAAGTCTGCATGGAATTCCCTTTAACTGTGGATTTTCTACTATTGATGGATTCCAAAGGTGTGAAACAGATCTGTCCACCAATAGGTGTCTAATAACATGTCATGTGTGAAGGATTACATAGATGTGAGTATCGCATACAAGAAAAAGCTCTGTTTACTGTGTTTATAATTCATAGCAAAGGGTAATTCAATGGCAATAAGAACATAAGGACAAGTTCAGCTCTGCTACTTCAGCAAACTAACTTTTCCCCATGTTCAAATTACAGCATAGAACCATTATGTTCACCCATAGAGAAAAAAGAATTAACTACTTATCATCATTACAATTGTCTTTTAGTCAAGCAGCCGAGTATTTCTTTGTGCTCTTATTGACCAAGCAACATAAATTCAGAGCTACTATTAGGAGTTTGGTACAAAGGCATAGTTTGGTATGGAATTGTGCCCCTAACCTGGCCCATAAATTCAAGCTAGTGGTAATGCGGACAGTGTATGCATTGCTGCTTACCAGGGGCATAAGCAGGATCCCAGGTAAATAGCAGCAGTCTCCTCATTTCCCTGCTGGCAATTGAGTGTTACTCAGCTAAGCACTTTACCTCTCCTGGTTCTATTACTTCTGTTGCCTGACTCATTGCTTGATCTTCTTACCTGCTTTGTCTGCTGCCTGCCCTGACCCCCTTGCCTCTCCCCAACTCTCCTTCTGCCTTACGTTTTTGTACCACGCTGACCGCCGTTGCTTACCCTGACCGAAGACTCTTCTTTTTTGTGTTTGTTTTGTCTGTCTTTGTTTTGTGTATAACCTGGTGAAGGACAGGGACCGTCACCGTAGTTGTCCACGGCTGTTTAGGGCTGTTGAGGCAAGTAGGTAGGGACAGAAGGTGGGTTCTAGTGGCTAGGGCTCACTGTCTTGTCCTGTTCCCTACCTCGGTCCAGCACATTTGTGACAGTTGGTTAGCTGATTTTAAGAGTAGATGACAGGAGAAATGGGAAGAGGGGAGGTTCTTGATAACAAAAAGAAGCATTTTTGACTGATAAGATATATTACACTGTTACTTATATTTGCTTTAACTATTGATATATGCAAGGATTCTAAAAAAAACAACAAGTAAAACTGTTCCTATTGAACTACAATTCAATTGATTTCATAGCAAAGCTGTTGATAGTTCTAACCTACTGACCTGTACTTAATGCAAAAATAGTAGTTGTCAAAGGGTTTCACAGTAGCTTTATAAAGCAAATTCTCTACAGAAAGGAGATACCACATAAAAGGGACATATAGTAGAAGGATGGCAACCTATTTTTACTGATGTGAGGCTCTGACAGAGCCCATGTAGCATTCGAGCCCTATAAAAGCTGTTGTGGCTGTAGTTACCCCCTGATTCCACATTAGCATATTCACATTATTCATTAACCAAATTGAAGGTAATTAGTGGTACATTCCAATCAGAGTGAAGTTAAATCTTCATCCACTCACGCTGCGTACAGAAGTCTGTCGTTTTCCTGTTATTCTTGACCGTGTCGCTAGCTAACTACATTAATAAGATTGGACGGTCTAGTACATTTTGCTTGGGAGCACAATTAAGAAGACATTTACATTACATTTGAAAATATACTGAAAATAGTGTAATGTGGGAAAAATTAAAACCTCCAGGGAGAAAGCTAATGGTCCTATCGGGTTTGTTCATTACTGGTTAAATTGCACAGGAGTTTTCAGTAATTCATGCATGACCTTTATCTCCTGTAAAATAGATTGGGGAATTTAGCTTTTCTCACTTCTTGAAGTGGCAGGGGATCATGCCTTCGGAAACTTCAAGGGATTTTTATTAATGAGCAACACTTCACAAAACTGAATGACAGAGATGAAACTGTGAAATTTACTGGGTCTCTGAAGCCTGAAAAACGAGATTGCAATCGTTGTTTAGCATATTCATAGTAGAATGTGGAGTACAGCAGACACTACAGCTCATTCGTATACCACTGGCCATAAGCAATTTAATTTATTAATGGTTCATTTACATACAGTAGCACAGCTACATTCTGTCTAGAGGAAATTTGACTTTTTGGATCCCACATTGCAGCAATATACAGGGAAATATACAAGTGATATAAAAGTGTGTAATAAACTAGACTCATTTTCTAAAATATTGCTGTAGACAAGGTGATAAATGGATAACGTATTCACAAACAACTATTCCATCCTCTGGCTCCAATCTGTGTCTCAACCTCTGTTATGTGTAAATATTTCCCCAGATCTGATTCTTCTAATACATTCAATATCTGGTGCAGTTTAAATTCCATAAAACTATTGATATTCTGAAGCTGTAGTAGTTATGTATAAGAGAGATTATATAAGATTATATATTAAATCTAGAGGCAGTGTAAGATGGAGAGAGTGGGGTGAATTGTTTGTCAAGACAGGAGTTTATGGGAACTGATTAGTACCACCATACCATATACCAAACCCAATACTACCAGTACTGCCAGTATCTAAGAAATATATTTTATGACCAATGGTACACAGGCTTTCTATGCCCATATACAGTTGTTAGGTCTTCTCTGTGTCTCCATACAATAGTTAGGCCACCTTCTGCACATCCATATAGTAGTTAGGTGTCCCTCTGTGCATCCATATATTATACAGATGTCTTTGTGTCCCCCATATTGTAGTTAGGCCGCCTCTGTGCATCCACATAGTATTTAGACCCTCTCTGTGCATGCATATACTAGTTAGGCTCCCCTCTGTGCATCCATATAGTAGTTATACACCCACTGTGCATGTATATATTAGTTAGGCTCCCTCTGTACCCCCATTCAGTAGTAAGACCCCTATATGCCCCCATAGCTAGGTAATCTTTCTCTAGGTAAAACCTCCCACCAGTAGGTAGTATCCTCCTGTAGGTATTTCCCCTGGATTTTAGCCCCCATCCCACTGTAGGTAATGCCCCCTGGTGGTTGCCGCCCCCCCCCCCCCCCCCCAATACATAGTATCACCCACGCTACTTTGTAGTAGGCATCCCCCTAAGGTGGTACCCCTATATAGTAGGCATACCTCTGCTGGTAATCTCCCTGTTATACCCGCAAAGGGTAGTATCCTCCATGTAGTAGTAATCCCCTTGTAGGTTGTCCCCCTGCTAGCCCCCCAATATGTTAATAGCCCTGCTAGCACTCCCAGTAGATAGCCCCCTCAATAGGTAGTATCCTCCATGTTGTAGCCATCCCTCTGTAGGTAATGCCTCTTGGTAGTTAAACACACCCCCACCCTCTGAAAGTATAACTGCTCTCTCCAATCCATTAGCGCACGAGTTACGTCATTTATGCGCAGGGGAGAAGGGAAAGAGAATGACCTCTTGTGGCTGGAGGCAGAGTACTGCCAGCGACCACAAGGGTGATTAGAATTTAACTGTATACACTTATCAGAGGCACATACAGTTAACAAGTTAGTCCCAGTACCAAGCAGCCAATTTGGCTACCCCAGAAGCAGGGGGCCCTGATACTCTGTCATTGGATTAAGTTAAGAGCCCAGTCAGATGACCGCTTGCACACACTGACTTTGACAGCCCGAGGCTCCAGCAGCAGGATGCACAGCAGGGTACAATCAAAGTCAGTGTGTGCAAGCGGTCTTCTGACTGGGCTCTTAACTTAACCCAATGACACAGAGTATCGGGCCCCCTGCTTCTGGGGAAGCCAAATTGGCTACTTGGTACTGTGCCTAACTTGTTAACTGTATGTGCCCCTGATAAGTGTATACAGTTAAATACAATGTGCAGTGTTCTTGGCTGGGGGCCCACCAGAGGTTCCTCCGGTTTTTCGGGGGGGGGGGGGGTCAGTTTGACATTATCTCAATGGATAATAGATTGTGGTGGTATAGAAAAACAATACGGCAGAATTCAAGGAGCAGAGACGTTGAGTATAGAAAAACTGCACTAGAACTTTTTTTTTGGTAACCAGGTTTGTGCTCTTTTATAAAAACCACATTGTACACTATATGCCATATATGCTATGTAAACCTGCCAAGCATAAGTATAGTCATTATGTATTCTGCATTTCAAATAGACTTTGTCTCTGCATTTGTTGCCGCACCATCTCCTGCTTGCTTTACCATCATAAATCCATGGATCTTAACTTCGTTGTATGCTTCCTGCACCAGTCTCTGAAACACTAATATACACATTGGCGTATTCATGTACACTAATGCACTCCTAAAGGGATTGTAAAAGTTAAGTATTATAAATGCTGTGGAGTAGCAAGAGGCACGCATATACTACATATTACATATTCCTCTTAGTGTTCCCAGGCTTGGTATTAGGTCCTAAAATATTTTATAACCACAAGGGAAAAAGTGCTATGTAGCCTTGTGCATGAATAATGATGTGTAAAATTTCTCCACTTGCCACTTCCACCATTGATATTTAAAGGAGAAATCTGGTGAAATGTATTTATTAAAGTATTGTATTACCCCCCAAAAGTTATACAAATCCCCAATATACACTTATTACGGAAATCCAAGTGATTTTTTTTCCCTGCACTTACTACTACATCAAGGTTTCACTTCCTGTATAACTTCCTAGACGTGTGGAAGGTGCGTTGGGGGTGTGTGGCAGCTCGCAGAGAGGGTGAGGCCTCAGTATGCGCAGCATTTATCATTTTTTTCCGGTGGAAAAACGATAGTGAAACCTACACCAGCTCTGAGCTGGAGTAGGTTTCACTTTGTTCGCATGTACAGGCACCGTGCACACAGGATTTATGTAGAGGCAGTGCGGAGCTGCGGGGACATTTGTAAGTCTGGCCGAAAAAAAACGTCTGACTTAAATGTCCCCCAAAGAGCTGTGCGGGCTGTGGCTGCTGGAGAGGATGATGGCAGGGGGACACTGAGGGACACAGGGCACTGAAGGGACAGTTTTTACGCCTGGCTTACAAATGTCCTTGCAGCTCCGGAGCTCAGAGCTCAAATCCTGTGTGCACGGAGCCCGTCCATGCGAACAAAGTAGGTAGCTGGCGTAAGTTTCACTATAATTTTTCCACCAGAAAAAATGATAAATGCTGCACACTCAGAGGCCGCACCCCCTCTGTGAGCTTCCACACACCCCGTAACGCCCCTAAACCGCCTCTCTGCTGCAAGAGGGACAGATTTGGACAACTTTTGGGGGGGGTAATACAATACTTTAATAAAAAAATTTGCCAGACTTCTCCTTTAAGAGGCAAACGAAACATGGCACACAGCAGAAAAAAAAACCTTTATACAATCCTTTTATTTTTTATTTTTTTTATCAAATTGACTAATGTTTTGAAAAGAAGATATTTGACCAGTTGTCTATGTGAATAAAAAAAAAAAATCAGAAGCCAACTGCTCTCTAATTATGACCCAAAAGCATATTACTTTTACATGTACAACCAGCTATTTCAATTTCCTACACAGGTTAGTGAGAACCTCCTAATGACTAAAGCTGTTCTTGTTTTTCAGAGCAGCTTGGCTTGTTAGAGCAAATGTACTACAGAATTTGGCTCATTTATAGAAACCTCTTCCATTAAACCTGGGAGACTCCACATTTCAGAAGAATTCAGATCTAAAAGTATTCACCATCATCTAAGTATGATTTCAGTATTACTACACTGGCAGGTTCTCACTTGTCAATGATACTACTGTCAGAGTATTTTCATTAAAAAAATTTCAAGTAAAATATTCTCAAGTTACTCCAATTTATCACATAAATGTTATCTTTACAAACGTCATTAATTCTGATAATATTGTTTGGCGAATTGCTTATTTAAAAATTGGGAAACTTGTTTTATAGTTTGTATTATATTTTTGTTTTTTCTAAATGATATCACCTAGGCTTTATTGAAATACTCCAATGTCCTCTCTGTGTCAGGTTCCAAATTTAAAAAAATTTTTTAAGGGGAATGTGTCATCGGAAAATTTTCTAATTTTCTATTTATATTATAAAATAATCCTGATATCTATCCTGCAGTTTTCATTCTCACCACATGGGCTAAAACTAAGCTGAGACTTCCTGTTGTGTCTGAGGTGATAAGAGAAGGCAGCTATTAATTGATCTGTACAGCATTTCAGCAATATGTGATATCAGTAGACAGCTTAAATAAAAGACATTAGCAGCTGTCTGTGGAATGATCTTTTCAAAGGCCAAAGAGGATGCCCAATGATGTTTCATGTTCTTTTTAAAGGGACAGAATCTGTCTATTGCTGTCTATGTCTATGAGTCTTGCTGTAAAGCATGTCACCAAATGCTGTTGAGAACAGCCCAGGCAAAATCACAGCCCCCATAAAAAGGTACAAAAAAGAAAAAAAATTACGTCAGAAAATAGAAACAGATTAGAATAAAAGAACACATTAGGAATCTGACTCTAATAAGAATAAGAAAATGTAGGTGACACATTCCCTTGGAGGGAGCTTGGAGAGAAGTTCACAGACATCAACAACCTTGGTATTAAGGCAAATTCTTCTGTTTATTTAGAATAATACCCCATATTTATAAACATAGAACAAGAAGGCAGGATGACGTTGGTGACCCCCAGGTTCCAACTGGCTTAGCTGTTCCATACAAATTAGTTTTTAGTTTGAGTAAAGCAGCGGGTCATCTACATATAAGGCTAGTAGCATGACCAGGTAGATTGGTAATACAACTTGTTTATCCAAAATTCCAACCAAGTGCCTTAAAACTCATGGCACTAAAGTTCTCAAGGCCTTTACATCAACACCTGCATATTTCACGATTATCCATTTCCATCCCTCACAGCCTTCTAAGAGCCTTACAAGAGCACAGAGGCCACAAACTTCTAGAACTGCTGATGATTAGACTGAATTCTGTATTTAATGGAGACGTTCACAGTTCAGCCTTATCTGGCTCCATACTTAAATCCTTGGAGCTGTATAATATAGTTATGTACAATATGTTATCTATAATATAGTTTTGTTCTAGCTGTCCATGGGATGTTGGACTGTGCCATTATTGGAACAATAGCATAGTACAGTGGAGTCTAGAAATCAGAAAAATATGGGATCAGTAGAAGACTGAAGGCTGGATTGCAGGACAATGAGCATAATATGCATAAAGGCAACCAAGAACTTAATAGGTAGAGGGGGCTATAATGTGTCACGGCCGCGGCGGCGGCCCGTGTTCCGAGCTGCCGCCGCGACCTCGTCCTGCCCCATGCAGCCGCCGGGGTCCTTGTGCAGGGACCCGGCGCTGCTGCTAGTTCGGCCCCTGGGGGCGCCTCACCTCTCCTCCGCTCCTGTCTCCGTCTGTGCCGGCCGGCGCGCGCGTCCCCGCCCCCTAGGGCGCGCGCGCGCCGGCTGTCTAAGATTTAAAGGGCTGGTCCGCCCTTAATTGGTTAGTTGCACCAATAACTCCCTATAAATCCCAGCATGCCCTGTCCCTTGTGTTGGAGCCTCTACATGCTTCCCATAGCGTTTGGCCCAGCCCCCTGTTGTTCCTGTTTCCTATCCGCTACCTGGTCCCTAGTCCTTGTTCCTGGTTCCTGCTCCCCTCTCCCCTGTCACTCCATTGCTCCTGTGTTCAGCCTGTCACCTGCGGTTACGTCTACAGACCTCTGCTAGCACCATCTCCTGCCTACTGCTCCTGCCACGCCTCGCCTGCCGTCGCTAGCAACCAAGCCAGGGGTAGCGACCTGGGGGTCGCCTGCCGCAGCAAGTCCATCCCGCCTTGCGGCGGGCTCTGGTGAAAACCAGCGGCCCTTTAGACTCCGCTCCCTGGTGAGGTTAGTGCCATCGCTGGTGACGGTCCAGTGGATCCACTACTCCAGGCGTTACAGTAGGCTCCAACCATGGATCCCGGCGAGGTGCCTGATATCCGCGAAGTAGCCCGAGTGGTCGCCCTACAGGCTCAACAGATCCAGCAACAGTCACAGCTTATCCAACAACTGACTGCAGCCGTACAGCAGCATACCACAGCTCAGCAGTCATCACCTCCTGCAGCCTCTTCAAAATTACGACTGGCTCTCCCAAGTAAATATGGAGGTGACCCCAAGTTGTGCAGAGGATTCTTGACCCAATGCACTATGTATATCGAACTTCTAAGCAGTCAGTTTGCCACCGAGCGCTCTAAAGTGGCTTTCATTATCAGCCTATTGGAGGGTAGAGCTCTGGCCTGGGCCACGCCACTATGGGACCGTAATGATCCGGTTGCTGCCAATCTCCGAATCTTCCTGGACGAGTTCCGCTCTGTCTTTGAGGAACCTGCCCGTGCGTCTTCGGCTGAGACTGCTCTCCTCAATTTATCCCAGGGGACTTCCTCCGTTGGTGATTACGCCATCCAGTTCCGCACCCTGGCTGCTGAACTAGACTGGAATGAGGCCGCTCTGATTGCCACCTTTAAAAAGGGCCTGTCCAGTCAAGTGAAGGATGTGCTCGCTGCCCGAGACCTGCCTACCTCTTTGAACGAACTCATCCTACTGGCTACCAGAGTCTACACCAGGTTTTCCGAGAGAGAGGAGGAGGTCCGGCAAGAACGGCGTCTGAGTCTGCCCCGTCGCCATCCTCGGCTGGCACCGGTGTTCCAGAATCCCGTTGCTCCCATGTCCCATTCGTCTCCAGAGGTTCCTATGCAGGTGGAACGTGCTCGCCTGACAACTGATGAGAGGACTCGTCGGCTGAACCTGAATCTCTGCCTCTACTGCGGTGGTTCGGATCACTTTCGGCTGAGATGTCCCCAACGTCCTCAAGCGTCCGGGAAACTCCAGCACCTAGGTCCGGTGGGAGAGGTCTCCCTGAGTGTGAATGCCACCTCTCCAAGTTTGTCTGTGCCAGTTTCCATCCAGACACCCTCACAGGACCAGCGGCCCCTTAGACTCCGCTCCCTGGTGAGGTTAGTGCCATCGCTGGTGACGGTCCAGTGGATCCACTACTCCAGGCGTTACATAATGATAGTATAGGTTTCTGCAGGAGGTCTTCTTTAACTGTACTACTACCGGGATTGACTCCCAAACTTGAAATCATTGCGGCATATATTTGTCAAGGTATTGGAGACATCCCTTGTGACATGACACTTTACACTGCTGATTTTGCTATTGCATATTTATGCTGCAAATCTCTTGATCTATAACATCCCGGAGGAGCTTTATTGTAGACTGGAGTGCAGCTGGGTTCACATATTGTAAGGCAAATTCATTTATCAAGACCATTAGAAACAGTCTGACAAATATAAGTATGCAACTGAATTTTTATACATATGTCTCTCACTGATTTCAATTCTCCAATAATAGGAATGTATACAACACTGTTGAGGTAAAGTAAATCTAATGTATACTGTGCAAAAGTGTTAGGCAGGTGTTAAAAAAAAGTTTGGTAAGTCAGAATACTTTAAAATATAAAAGTGTAATTTTTTTTTATCAAGTACTAAAATGCAACATGTATAAACAGAAGAGGACTCTAAATCAGTGTTTGGTGTGACCACTCTTTGCCTTCAAAACACCATCAAATCTGCTACCCTGTTACCAGTGTCTTATATTGATTTTTTTCTCCCAAAGATGTGCTATGTCTTATTTACAGGGGATGTCTTATTTTTCCATGAAGAAGAATTAACACTTATTGTTGAACAAAAAGAAATGAACATTTATTATATCCTGTACAGTAATTGTCATCACAAACCAGCATAACCAGACAAAACCATCCCCCATCCCCCTCCCTAGCGGTGTGCAAGCAGAGGTCTTAATTTTGGGGGATGGTTTATTTTCAGGGGAATGCATCATTTTAGGCTATCCTGTAAATCCTTCTATGTATGCTTTATTTTCGGAGGATGTCTTGTTTTCGGGGAAACAGGGTATGTACACTTGCTGTACTTCTCAGAGAAATAAAACCAGATCTTCTGTAGATGTGGGTTTTCTCAGATCCTCCATGTCTTCATGGAATGACCACAGTTAAGTGAACCTAATGAACTGCTAGGGTTCGTCAACATTCTCTGAACCCGAACACTCAGCATTTGACTCCTGGCTGCTAGAGCCAGTTGAATGCTGCCCTAGGGCTGGCAGGAAAACATGAAGACAGCCTATGGCTATGTTCACCCAACGTATATTTTCTTAAAAGTTGTTGCAATCGGCAACAACGGCCTTACTTTTTACAAAAATATACGTTGCCTTGTCTTCTATAGAATGCCGGCTGGAGCGTTTACACATAGTATTTGCTCCGGCTGGGATCTCTCGTGGCACCGTAGAAAACTGACATGTCAGTTTTCTGCGGCCACTATTCAGTGATGGCATCAAACTTCTCCAGCAGCCGTGAGTCAAATATGTTTAGGTTCGGAGAACGTTGTCGAACCTGAAGAGTTTGACAAGTTCGCTCAATAATAGTAATGACAGACTCGATGATCTTGAGATCACAGGTCTATAAAAACCATGTAACTATCCAGCAGCGTCCTGATATTTGCCACTGGTGACACCATCCAGGTCCTGCTTCTGCTTGCTGCCTTCATTCTTTCCGCTCCCCTCCTGCCCACTATGCTCATCATGAGTCTGTCTGCTTGTGGCCCAAAGTAAAACTAGTTGACTATCACAATGGGTCCACATCCGTGCTAGGAAAAGAAGAATCCAGTCCTGGGAAACTAAGAGACATTTCCCAGGACTGGATCCATCTTTTTCTAGCACTCAGGAAGGAGTGGCAACAGAGTTAAAAGGCAGATGCAATGCTGATAAGTGGATTGCAGAGATAACAAAGTGTTTTGGTTTGTTATTACTGCAAATTCGCTCATCTCTATTTGGGATCATTGACTTGCTTTGGCGTATGAGGTGGCATGAAATTGTTTTTTACATCCTCACCTTTGTAATAATACACCTGACTATAATCCTACAATATCTCTGAACTTGTGCAAGTGCTCCTAAAAGAACAGATGATCTTTTGAAGCCAAGGAGAGGAAACAATAAATATTGGTTTGATCTAGACTCTATTCTGTTCATTCACATTGCAACACTACTTTTTTTGTATTTTCAATTTGATGCAGCATGTGACATAGTGATGCTGCTATCAATTCAGAGTAAAGTGGTACTAATGGCCAGAAACAACACCAGTGGCAAGGCTGGTGGCATTAAAATAATGCCTGTGGAGATGTTATTATACCACTGTCATTCTTAGTCTGAACTAATGACTCAGGTATCACAGATCACCAGTTCCCAGATGATCTACATTTTTTCAGTTCTTCAAAGATACAAAAAACACTCAACCTGGCCTCATCAATCTTTCCAAGGCCAGGGTCACAGAGTATACATTTGTTGTCACAATGAACCTCTTCACTATGTCTTGACACTTGCATGCATGGTGTGCGTCATAATATCTGTACAATGCTGTAAAATATTTTGTCACTTCATAACCAACAATAAATAATATGGTGTGTGTTATCACACCTAATGTATTAATGTACACTAATGAATTTGTGTACATTGACATCCTATTAAAATGCTTTAAGAACCTTTGGGAAGAAAGGATATGCAAAATAGCTCTCACACCACTTAATCAAAGTGGTTTCCCTTCAAGTCAGTGTTTCACTCCATCTAGGTGTCATACAACATTGACTGGGGATATATGCCAAGTCAAACATTCTCCCCAAAAGGAAAGACTGACCATCTGCAGACAGCTGTTTTGGGGTTGTTGCCCCTCTTCAGTGCAGAGCAGGGTATTGGCTGGCTAGTGAGAGGTCTAGAGACTCCAGGCCATAATAGTTCTCCATAGGGATAGCTATTTACATATCCGTTCTTCCTAGAACTGTCATTGGAGCAGGAATAGCCTATAAGTCTTCACACGTCTTTATGGTGGATTCCCCTAAAGGAGAACTAATATCCCTTAAGGAACATTGTGATTTATTTACAAGCATTATTGCTTAAATGTGATACAGTGAAGGAGAACAATTGTAAAAGAAGGCTACTCCTCACATGGAGCAACACAGCATTCTATTGTAAATAATAATTTTTGATGTTCTTCACATCAGTAGCATGATATGCTTGATGCTTGTAGAACAAACTAGGTGGCACAATTTGCTTAGTGATTGAAAGTCAAACTTAATAGTACTGAAGCCTTGCAGTTGCAAACATATACACGTTTCTGAACTGTTCAGGGTCAGGTGCCATGACATACAGGTCCAAACAGGTCCACCACAGTCAAGATGCGCCTAAAGTAATTGTCATTTTTTTTCCCCATTCTACAGTGCCACTGTGGGTCCTCTTCCACACTGCCTAGGTGTTTCACAACTGTTGTACCTCTATTTAAAGGACAACTGCAGCGGGCCGGAAAAAAACACAGACAAACACACAGATCATATTCACCATCCCTCCGGTGACGATCGGCACTTGAATCCCCCGCCGCCTACGACTCCGTCACCTCCGGCCCCGGTCTTCAGAACTCCCTCACTTCCGGGTCGGTGTGAAGTCAATGGGAGAGAAAAGGCTGCAGGTGCGCATGCGCAGCGGCAGCCTTTTCATTGGCTGGAGCGCATCACATTGCTTCCAGCAAGCTCAGCCAATCAGGGATTTCCAAGCTGGGAGCCAAGTGATGCCTTTTCAGGTCCCATTCACTTCAGCAGAAGAGGATGAAGACCAGGCCCGCCCCCTGCTGTGACGACATCGTCACAAAATGGCGCCGGGAGAAGAGGACTGGGTCGACCGTAATCAAGTACGTACACTACAGTTCAAAAGTTTGGGGTCACCCAAACAATTTTGTGTTATCCATGAAAAGTCACACTTATTCACCACCATACGTTGTGAAATGAATAGAAAATAGAGTCAAGACATTGACAAGGTTAGAAATAATGATTTGTATTTGAAATAACATTGTTTTTACATCAAACTTTGCTTTCGTCAAAGAATCCTCCTTTTGAAGCAATTACAGAATTGCACACCTTTGGCATTCTAGCTATTAATCTGTTAAAGTAAGCTGGAGAAATTGCACCCCACGCTTCTAGAAGCAGGTTGGATGGGCACTTCTGGCGGTCCATACGGTCAAGCTGCTCCCACAACAGCTCAATGGGGTTCAGATCTGGTGACTGTGCTGGCCACTCCATTAACGATAGAATAACAGCTGCCTGCTTCTGCTGTAAATAGTTCTTGCACAATTTGGAGGTGTGTTTAGGGTCATTGTCCTGTTGTAGGATGAAATTGGCTCCAATCAAGCGCTGTCCACTGGGTATGGCATGGCATTGCAAAATTGAGTGATAGCCTTCCTTATTCAGAATCCCTTTTACCCTGTACAAATCTCCCACCTTACCAGCACCAAAGCAACACCAGACCATCACATTACCTCCACCATGCTTAACAGATGGCGTCAGGCATTCTTCCAGCATCTTTTCATTTGTTCTGCGTCTCACAAACGTTCTTCTTTGTGATCCAAACACCTCAAACTTGGATTCATCCATCCGCAACACTTTTTTCCAGTCTTCCTCTGTCCATTGTCTGTGTTCTTTTGCCCATCTTAATCTTTTTCTTTTATTGGCCAGTCTCAGATATGGCTTTTTCTTTGCCACTCTGCCCTGAAGCCCAAAATCCCGCAGCCGCCTCTTCACTGTAGATGTTGACACTGGTGTTTTGCGGGTACTATTTAATGAAGATGCCAGTTGGGGACCTGTGAGGCGTCTGTTTCTCAAACTAGAGATTAGTTTGTGCTTATCTTCTTGCTTATTTGTGCAACGCGGCCTCCCACTTCTTTTTCTACTCTGGTTAGAGCCTGTTTGTGCTGTCCTCTGAAGGGAGTAGTACACATCGTTGTAGGAAATCTTCAATTTCTTAGCAATTTCTCGCATGGAATAGCCTTCATTTCTAAGAATAAGAATAGTTTCAGATGAAAATTCGCTTTTTCTGGCCATTTTGAGCGTTTAATTGACCCCACAAATGTGATGCTCCAGAAACACAATCTGCTCAAAGGAAGGTCAGTTTTGTAGCTTCTGTAACGAGCTAGACTGTTTTCAGATGTGTGAACATGATTGTACAAGGGTTTTCTAATCATCAATATGCCTTCTTAGCCAATGAGCAAACACATTGTACCATTAAAACACTGGAGTGATAGTTGCTGGAAATGGGCCTCTATACACCTATTTAGATGTTGCACCAAAAGCCAGACATTTGCAGCTAGAATAGTCATTTACCACATTAGCAATGTATAGAGTATAATTGTTTAAAGATAGGACTAGTTTAAAGTTATCTTCATTGAAAAGTACAGTGCTTTTCCTTCAAAAATAAGATCATTTCAATGTGACCCCAAACTTTTGAACGGTAGTGTATATTTTATTTAACCTCCGGGGAAGGGGGGGGGGGTCGGAACGGGGGGGTCGGAAAGGGGGGGATCGGGGCCAGATAGGTTATTTAGACACATTACAAAGTTATATAACTTTGTAATGTGTGTTAAATAAGCTAAAAAAAACACCTGGAGTTGCCCTTTAACCACCCATTATTGTGATTGTGTGACTGTCTTACCCTCTGCACAACAATAGTAACATCCTGGACTATACTGGTGTGGAACATCCATGTCCTAGTTGCATCTAAAACCAAAATAGCTGAGTTACAAAAGTGTATGAGCGAAGAATTCCAACAGCTTTTCCCAGTAAGTTCAAACGTCAGGTTTATTCAATCACTTAAAAAACACACAAGGTGCAGCACAGCATTTCAAGTGACGCCTCTCCCGTCTCACACAGGCATTTTTAACCTTGAAAATACCCGTGTGAGACGGGAGACATGCCTTTGAATTGCTGTGCTGCACGTTGTATGTTTTTTGAAGTGATGGAATTAATCTACACGTTTGAAGTTACTGGGAAGTGCTGTTGGAATTCTTCGCTTATATACACTGATCTGTGGTCAGGATCATCCAACTGGCACCCCCAAGACCTACGAGCTCCAGGCAGTGCTGTCCACATTCCCGTTGTAAGTTAGAAGAGTGCAGATATACCTGTTTCTTCAAAAATTCTAAATACTATACAATTTAATTGGGCAATGGAACATGTAATAGCTATGAAGATGGATTAAATGTCTATATTATATAATGGAACAAATGGCTTGACTTTAAGGGAAACCAGGTATAATGCCACTCCCTTCTCACCTTCTTGGTTTTGTTTGCTTGCATGTATTGATGCCCTTTACAAAATTGTAATTGTTTAGTATATGAGAATTTGGAATCTTTAACTAAGTTCAAGAAAAAGTAAAAATCTGTAGCTAAGAATCCAGCACTGGGGTGAGGCAGTAAAACATGCTAAAACCAGCATTGCCTCTTTGTGTTTCTCTACCTCTCTCCTTTCACCAGCCCTCTCTTCTCCATGGATGTCTGGGGGAGGGCTGTAAGCTTATCTCAGTGAAGCTTAAAATCTTATTACTTTATGGATTCTAGCATTGAAATTTGCATGAGAGCACGGTATGAAGGAGAAAGAGTCTGATAAGTGAAGAAAGAGTCATTTTTCTTTGCTTTGATTTTAAGTTTCTTGTCTTCGCTTGTACTGTTGATTTATAAAAAGTTGTTCATAGTCAGCTATGCACTTTAAGGCTGGGTTCACACTACGTATATTTGAGGCTGTATAGCAACCAAAACCAGGAGTGGATTGAAAACACAGAAAGGCTATGTTCACATAATGTTGTAATTGAGTGGATGGCCGTCATTTAATGGCAAATTTTTGCTGTTATTTTAAAACAACGGCTGTTATATTGAAATAATGGCAGTTATTTACCGTTATATGACGGCCATCCACTCAATTTCAACATTGTGTGAACAGATCCTTTCTGGGTTTTCAATCCACTCCTGGTTTTGGTTGCTATGAGGACCTGACATGAGGACCAAATACAGCCTGAAATATACATAGTGTGAACCCAGCCTAAAGTTGTTTTAGCTGTAAAAATCTAAATCATATACAGCAAGTTTGCAATTTACATTCACTATTATTTTTGTTATCATGCTTTATAACAAAGTTATACTTACTTGTATGCAGGTTCAGTCTCCTGAAGGCAGCTTTTAAGTCTTGTGTTGGTTGGGAAAAAAAAGAGGGACTAAAGTCATCTGTGTGCAAAAAGAGAAAGCAGTCGATTGATGGATGCATTGAGCCGTAACAGTCTGTACTAGCCAGACTTCATGTGTTTGGTCTCTTTTTTTTTTTTCTTTTCAAATAGCCTAAAAAGCTGCCTTCAGTAGACTGGACCTGGATACAAGTAAGTGTAGCTTTGGTTTAAAGCATGATGACCAAGAAAAAAGAAATTATGAATGTAAATTGCAAACCTGCTTTATATCACATCTCCTGTGGATTTAGATTTTGAAAGTTATAATAGAAGTGACAGTTTAGGGTCGAACTAATTAACTTCTGATATTTAACAAAACATAAAAGCATTAGATCAAATAGAAGATTGCATTTAATAAACGTTTTAAGCATATTTTTTTTTTCTTTAAAATGAGTTCAGTAAGTTAACTATATGAGTATTATAATAGGTTGAAACATGTGCTATTTAGGTTTGTAGAAGCACCCAATTTCAATGTCTTACTTTTATCTTTTTACTAGTATTACCTCTGTAATAGACTTGTGCCCCTTAAAAATCAACAAAACATATAATTGGACAAAAAATGCTCACTTTTTTTGTACAATATAATACTAGCTTGTGCCATGCTGTTCTAGTCAGTATCTGAGATTGCTTCTTGCTAGAGCCATAAGGTAACTTGCAGCCAAATGCAAAATCTTCCATATGTCATGTAAAATACTGGTTTCAGCTTCTGTCATCTTTAGCCAATTTTAGACATCTGGGGACTAAGAGGCTAAAGTGCTACCTTCCTACCATCTATAGATATATTGTTGCCTACTGCAGTCAATGCCTTTTTAGCAATACACCTTGTTTCAACTGCATTTTTGGGGCACTGTAGCAAAAATGTTTTTTTTTTTTTTTTTTTAAAGAAATCAAAAGAGGCTGTGATCACAAGCAGTGTTTGAATATTAAAATCAGTTATACATATGGTCACTGGGTGTCTCCCTTCACTGTGCATGTGTACAGCTGCTGCGTGTCCACATTGAGTAGCAGAGAATCCTGGGGGTGCTCGCATTGTATGGTCAGCTCTCCTGTCACACAGCACCAAAACCTCTGTAACCACACAGTGACGTTATACTGACAGAATTGTTGCATAACAAAGAGCATTGTCTCCTGGTAAGCATGCATAGGTGATAATATAATTTGCCTAAATGAATTGCCCTGTTATACAACCTGCGTAGTAAACAAGTATCTTTCCTTTAAAAAAAAAAAAAAAGTGACTGGTACACTTTAAGGATATGTTCCCACCAGGTTAAAATAAGGGCAAATAACAGCCGTTCTTGCAAAATAACAGCCATTATTAATTATGATCATGAGTATTAATAAGTCCCATTGTTTTGCAACACCTAGTGGGAACAAAGTCTAAAACTGATTAGTAATATTTAAAGGGGTATTCCACCCAAGAGCTTAAAAATTACCTAGCTGATATACTCAATAAATCCCCCTGAATATTTTGATCTATTTTCCTTCTTTCTAGCTGCCACCGTTCCTAAGTTCCAAGTTTTTGTAAAAGCCAGTCTATATCCAACATGGCGCCAGCTGGGAAACTACATCTCCCAGCATGCATTGAAACTTCAACTGCCAAGTATCTGCCTCATCTTGTAGTATCTGCCCACCACTGGCTCACTCTGCATCTGCTTTAGGCTGGGTTCACACAGCATATTTTTTCAATTACCAGCGGCTGTTTTTGAAGATCGCTACTCTGGTCACAATTTATTGAAAAAATACATTGCATTGTTTTCTATGGAATCCCGGCCAAAGTGTATACACACTGTATACACTCCAGCCGGGATTCCATGCGGCCGCACAGAAAACTGTCACATCAGTTGTGCGGCCGCTTTTCATTGAAAAGCGGCTGCAGAAAACTGACAGTGCAGACAATGTAAAGTTTGTCTCCGGACGGATTTTTCATTGTCTGCAATGGCGAATTGGCATATGGACACACCTGTATGTGCTTGCAGTACTGGCCGGGTTGAACTTCACAGACAGCGGCCGTTTTGTGACACGGCCATGTCATAGAACAGCCGCTGTCATACATTGTGTGAACTTAGCCTTACACTGTAAACAAAATATCTATCTATAGTATTTTCCCTATATTGCTCAGGGGGCTGTCACTGTTTTGTTGTTTCTCCTCTCCTTGGCCAGGTGCTTACTGATTGGCAGGATGTCAGAGGTGGGTGGGGTTACAGATGAGGTGTTATAGCTTGCCTGGTAACAGAAGTCACAGATCATGGGACTTTGGTCTCAGAAGGGAGGGGCAGGACAGAGTATTGGAGACCAGGAAGTAGACCAGTTTAACCAGGAAGTGAGGATTTTCTGCAACTTTAGGCTATGTTCACACTACATAAATCTCCGGACGTATCGCGTTCCGTGAATAAGCAGCCGGAGATTTATGTAGTTTGCGTACAATGGAAAGTATACGATGTACGGCTGCACAGTTTACACTACGTACGAACTTACGCCCGGATCGTACGCGGCACCGTAAAAAATGAACCACACCATTGTTTGAGGACGAAAATGCTGTAACTTACGCCCGTAGCGTAACATGCGGTCCCATACGTAGTGGCGATTTCTTCATTTTTCCACTTTTCTTTGCCGATCCAAAAGGTTCTGTGGGGTGTCCGGGGCTAGGCGAAGATTTCCAAGTAAAAGACCGCTGTCAGATCGCTACGTAGGGCGCTCCGGAAGCGTAAGTAGACAACGGCCGTAAGTTCGCGGTCCGTACGTAGCTGGCCGCAACTTGCGTAAATTCCCGTCCGGAGTTTAACACGTATATGTCCGGCAGTGAAAATATGCGGCCGGACAAATACGTAGTGTGAACATAGCCATAAGGGTGTGAGTTAGGATGTACAGCCAACAAACAGCCCAATTCATGTAATAGAAACCTATTACAAGTAAGCTTAGATTATGAGTAGGGTTACATTTTCTTAAGTGGAGTACCCCTTTAAGGACGAATGATAAAGGGAGAAGAAGTTAGTCTTAAACAAAAAAATATTTGGACCTATCATCGATATTTTACTTTTTACTCCCTCGGAATCGTTGTAGCTGACAATGTTATAGGCCTTTTACTTGCCTCGCTTCTATCTAAGAGAAAGACAACCAGTGTTTTACGGCCAATCAATAAATGTCACTTTATAAATATAGAGCAATGTCATTACTGTCTGTTTTATGATATAGATAATAGGATCATTTCAGGGCATTACCTCCGTTACAAAGCATCTTTGTCTTTCATTGTCAGGCTGTTGGCTACTGGTTGCAATAGAAATGTGGTAATGCCAATAAAAGCTAAAATGGGTTATTACAATTTAGTGTGAAAATTTCAACTGAAAAAGAACAATAGAAGCATTTCAATTGCTAAGCATCTTAGAAAACCACATCCACCTTGAAACATTATATGCGTAATTGGAAGATGCATTCAAAGACTCATATATAATCTAAATGTTTCCTGATTGCAGGCGTCATTGTAGAGAATTAAGAAAGCATAATGATACCTGGCGTACTGCATTACATAATGGTTTGATAGACTCCATGCCATGAAACGCCCTTTAAGGAGAGAAAATCCATTTTTATTGTTGCAATTTTGTTTGTAATGGACTAGAAGAGCTGAACATTTCTTACCAATTGTGAAGTCTCGAATGAAAGACAAGAAACATAACAGAGGGTTTAACTGTATTTACTTTGAGGCCATTCTATCTAAAGTAATACTTTCATGTGGATCATGTTCAATGCCTAACAAAACATGGTAGAAATATTGCGACACCAATTACTGTATTGATGAAATCACTGTCTTTTGAACCCATTGAGCTCGTACAGCTTGTTATCCATGATCAAATAGACCTTTCATGGATACCAAGGGAAATTGCTGTTAACATTACGACACAGTCTTTAGGGAAAGTTGTGACCGAAGGTTCTAAGCAAAATGTGTATGACTTACTATAGTACAGAACACTTAGGCAGCAGATACCTGATACTTATATGATTGCTTATGGTATACTGTAGGTATACAGTTACAAATGATCTAATGGTTTTACAGTTTAAGGCTGGGTTCACACTATGTATATTTGAGGCTGTATTTGTGAGGCTGTATAGCAACCAAAACCAGGAGTGGATTGAAAACACAGAAAGGCTCTGTTCACATAATGTTGTAATTGAGTGGATGGCCATCATTTAATGGCAAATATTTGCTGTTATTTTAGAACAACGGCTGTGGTATTGAAATAATGGTCGTTATTTACTGTTATATGGCGGCCATCCACTTAATTTCAACATTGTGTGAACAGATCCTTTCTGTGTTTTCAATCCACTCCTGGTTTTGGTTGCTATGAGGACCTGACATGAGGACCAAATACAGCCTCAAATATACATAGTGTGAACCCAGCCTAAAGGAGAAGTCCAGTGAAGGTGAAAAACGGGAGAAAGGTAGAAGGGGTGTGGGAGAATAATACACAAAGTATTCTTCCCCATCCCTAAGGCCCTGTAGTGCCACTCTGTAGTGCTCTTCCACTTGCAACATCATAAACTCGAGTGATCGACTGCCCACTCAGTCATTCAATGACAGAGGCGGGACATTGCCCCAGTCATTGACATGCTGAGCAGGCAATCGCTCAGCTGGGCCGTGACATTGCATCTGTCGGGTATCTGACGTACCCAGATTCCAGCCGAAAATTACATCAGTAATTACGGCAGTTATCACAACCTGGGAATGGCGCAGTGAATGGACGGTGAGGGGTGAGTTTACTTGTTTATTATTTTCCGGCACCTCCTGTCTTGCTTACTTTTTTCATTTCCACAGGACTTCCCCTTTAAGATTTAAAATGTATAAACTACAGATAAAGCAGAGCTGTATGCGTCAGTAAACTGTGTCTAGTGTGCAACGCAATAGCGCACAATAAATTTTATTGCATTATAACTGAAACTCATAAACAGCACTTTGTGATACTGTAAAACAATGATATGCAAAATGACAAACATCTCAACTGACAAGCAATAACAACAGCAGCAACTGGTGGCATGCCAAACTCTGATGTATATGGATAGATTGTAGATACAGTATAAGGCTATGTTCACACTATGTATAGAGACCGGCCGTTCCGTGACCCGGGCGGGTCACGGAATTGCCGATCTCTGCCCGGATCATCCCGGATGGTACTTAAGTACCGGCCAGATGATCTTTCGGCCGCAGGGTTCTGATGCGGGCGCATCAGCGCACGTCCGCATTAGAACCTCCTGTAGCACACAGTGAAGCGAGCGGCCGAAGCTGCTCGCTTCACTAAGTGTACTGACAGGGTTTCCTACGGCCGCAATGTCAGTTATTTGCGGCCCCGTGCAGGATCCCATAGAACAATAGGCATTGTTTACCCGTACAAAGTATAGCCATTGTTGCCGATGGCAACAACGGACGTACTTTTACGTAGTGTGAACATAGCCTTATACTCTTTCAAAGCTCTGGGTATTATACTATGTACAACTAATCAGGCACGAGAGGAGGTCATGCCTTCTCCCAGCTTTGCCGTGCCCCTGGCCTGTTCATTAGATGAATGGAGTTTAAACTTGAAAATAATCACAGATTTAAAATTAAACATATTTGGTATTGCTGCATATGGAATTGTCCAAACTATTAAAATATAATGTTAAAATAGAATATAAAACAGGAAAAAAATAAGTCAGGTTGAGGCCAACACAGGAGATCACGCAGAACCAAGTCTCAAATTCAAGGACGTAAGTCAGGAAAATCAATCAGAAAGTCGATAACAAGAAATACTAATGCTAGTGTAGGTGGCAAAGTACTCGATCACAGGCACCTGTCAGTGACAGAGACCTGTTTAAATCTCCCTCTATGGAGGACAGTGGGCCTCTAGCCATTCATCATCAGGGCTGGTAATGGGTGAACAACATTCTTCCATTAGCGGCAGCCCCGGACAAGGGATGCTGCAGGAACATGGGCAGGTAAGTTCAGGACAATTTCAGGCCACAAGTATTTTTTTTTTCTGTTTCACAGTACATTTTATGGTAATAGAAGAATGTGTTAAAAGGATATGTACATTTATAAAGATACAGACTGTCTTTGCAGTCTGTATTTTATACTTTGCCTAATTCCACTGTTCTGGTCCTGTATAGTTGGGTGCCGCCATCTTGTTTTCTTCAATGCAATTCAGCAATGCGTTCCGCCACTGATTTTCTTCATATCTCAGCACGGCACATTTGTCGTATTATCCTGCACATTTAGAAGAGGACAGAGACCACCCAAACAGTAAGACACAGCTGCATAACGCAAAATCCCTATAAAGAAGAGCAGCGGGCAAAGGCTCATGGGAGCCAAAACACCACCGCAAAGGATACTGGGAATAAAAAATATTAATAGAGAAAAGTAACGAGCATAAAATTAATTATTTATAATTTAATTTAAAGTTCATATAACAACAATTTACTGTAAATAATAACATAAGAATACCCCCGTAATTTTTCTCTATGTAAGTATGGTGACCATGAAATCCCCACTGAATGGAGACTGCCCCTCTATTCATTCTCTGTGGGATCACTGTACTGTATATAGACAAATGCAGCTTTTGGAGGAGCGGCACACATGCACAGCCAGCCGCTTGGTTCTGGGCATCTCAAGGAAGGAACCCTATTGGTCGCCCCCACCACCACCCGGCACGATTTCTTATACCCTGTACTGTGGATAGAACATAACTTGTAAAGAGAGGAATCTTTTTGCAGGCTAGGGCATGCTGATTCTTATAGAAAACCTTGCACAGAGAAACATGGTGCCTTTAATATGGTGCTCTGGTGTGCAGATTTTATTGTCTTATCAATATATAAATGAGGGTGTATGGTTCACCGGGAGGGAAAGTCCTTTGGTCCTTCGGTGCACCGGCACAGCAGATTGCCAACAGCAGAACAACCCAAATGAATATTGCCCCCACCCCCTCCCCAGTGCACTAAACTGATTATTTTATATACTGAAAAAAAAAAATGTTGATAAAAATGTCTCACCCGGAGAGAATTTATACCACGTGTATCTGTGGAAGGTCCGCTATAAGAATCTGTAAGCAGGTTAATATACCCTAACCCATTGATTCCCATTGATACGTAATTATTTGTATATTTATGCAAAGTATGTTCTACATAAAATGTAAAATTCTTATATAATATGATGCCATATTGCCATAACTGTAAGCTGATTTCAAACAGGTGTGCTTGTGCGATCGGCTTCATGGATCATTTAGCAGAATATTTATTACACTTGTTAGCAGCAGAACACTGTGTCATTTTCAGCCATTTTTAACTGAGAAATCAGATGTATATTAGTCATTTATGGGAAAGCAAAATTATTTTCAGAAAAAAAAAATCATACAAAAAGCCAGTGTGTACAACCAGTGCCCATAGATGATCTCTGCCTGCATCTGTGGGATCATACAAATGCCTACATTAACATGAAAAATTTGGCACTTAGAATAGAATATCCCAAATCTAAAAACAGCTGCAATGTGCGTTTCTTTCACAAGAACATGCCGTAGAATACAAAACAACATTTACTATGCACAATAAATGCTTACCGTTCTGGCTTTACTTTATGCTTGCAAGGACTACTTAAAGGGGATCTCAGTGATTTTTTTTTTTGTTTTCAAAATAACTGGTATCAGAAAGTTATATACATTAGTAATCTATTTCTGTTTAAAAATGTAAAGGTTTCCAGAACCTATTAGCTGTTGTCTGTCCTGCAGGAAGTGGTGTATTTTTTTCAGTCTCAGACAGTGCTCTCTACTGCCACCTCTGGCCATGATAGAAACTGTCCAGAACAGGAAAGGTTTTCTAATGGGATTTGCTCCTGATCTGGACAGTTCCTGACATGGACAGAGGTGGCAGCAGAGAGCACTGTGTCAGACTGGAAAGAATGCACCACTTCCTCCAGGACATCCAGCAGCTGATATTAGAGATCTATCTGGAAATATTTTTGCCAATCTTTGTGGTGTCATGTACCAGCAGTATAATAATTTACGTGTTGATTCTAGGTGGCCAATACAATGCGAGACTCTGGATGGAAGACTATAAACTAAGTCCCATTGTTGCTGTGTATAAACACAGATTTTTAAATAGAAGTAAATTACAAATCTATATAACTTTCTAAAAACTAGCTGATTTAAAAGAAAAAGATTTTTGCTGGCTAACTCCTTTTATGTCCTAGGCCAGCAGGTATAGGCTGGGTTCACACTGCGTTTTTGCAATCCGTTCAACGTATCTGTTTTTAATTGGTTACTTTTAACGGACAGTAAAACGTAGTCAACGCTACTTTTTTGTTTGTTAAAATAAAAAGCGCATACGTTTTGATCCATTTATTTAAATAATTGAAATCAATGGAAAACGGTTCCAAACGGATGACACACAACTGCAACAGTTTTTGCATGCGTTTTTCTATAAACAAGCGCGTTAAACGCTTTGTGAAAACTCAGTGTGAACCCAGCCATACTGACATTAATCCTGTAACTGTCTTAGATATAATTCATCGGCTCCTGTGTGATGAGGTTATTCTTCCATAAAAGCAATGCATTGATCCAAAGGAGCGTGCCAAACATTTTCTTTCCAATTGCGAAGACTTCTTCAGGAAGTCTATAGAGGTCACATAGAGCCTAGTAGAAGTATTTGTTGCTTTATTACAGCTTAGCTTAGAAACAGTCATACTGTATACATTAACATTTCCTTTTCTGTTCCCTTGAGTAAATAACAAAGTAAAATGTATAGTATTTATTTTTTTGTTTCCCTGAAAATATATAACTGTGCTCCAGTTAAGTATATAAGTGAATAAAATACACATCCTTACCAAGCTCTTCATGTAAAGATGAAATAAAATAATTGTATCCCTTTAGTATGATTCCTGCTGTCAGTTTATCCTGTAAAAAAAAAAATCTTTTTTTTTTTTTTTTTACATTGAATTCCAATAAATCATGACTATTTCACATCAAACTGGTAAAAGTTTCCTTGTACTGCATTAACAACTGCGCTAATAATAAAAGAGAGAGAAGAACATTGTGAACATACTAAAGGGAAATTAACTCTGTTGGAAAATATTGTAGAAAAATACATCTTTATGGACTGAATTATAATGTTCTTTAGCTATGTAATTTTATGTATAAAAAATATTCCCTAGTATAAAGTAATATGCCATTCCTGTAGCTTCTAAAACCAGCGTTATCTATTTCTTTTACTGCTGTATTTTATTCTTTTAACTACTTATAACCCAAAGAATATTATTCAATTTATGTCAAAACTGAAGCTTAACACGGTGACATGCTTCCATATCACCAGGATATTATTGAAATCCATGATCCTGTCAATCATTATGATGGAAATATTTTACATCACGGATTTGGCCATAGTACAGTTGTGCTCAAAAGTTTACATACCCCGGCAGAATTTTTGCTTTCTTGTCCTTTTTTCAGAGAATATAAAGGATAACACAAAAAACTTTTTTTTTTTTCACTCATGGTTAGTGTTCTTGTGAAGATATTTATTGTCAAACAACTTTTTTTTTTCTTTTTAAATCAAAATGACAGCCAAAAACGTCCAAATGACCCTGATCAAAAATTTACATACATACAAGTTCTTAATACTGTGTATTGCCCCCTCTACCATCAATGACAGCTTGAAGTCTTTTGTGGTAGTTGTGGATGAGGCTCTTTATTTTCTCAGATGGTAAACCCGCCCATTCTTCTTGGCAAAAAGCCTCCAGAAAACTGTCTACTCTAAGCTTGCACAGTTTTAGTACATCTGGGCCATAGACTTCCATGTGCTTCTGTCATGGCTAAATCTGTGATGTAAACTTACACCACTTGTGACTTTATCCTGAAAGCTAACAAAAGTACTTTTATTATTGGCAATGACCGGTAAATCAGACCATGACTAATGCATATGTACATTTAACCCCTTCATGACCAAGGTCATTGGTGCCAGGATGTCCGGGTCAAATTAATGCGTTCCTCTTCGCCTCCTAAGAGCCATAAGACTTTTATTTTTCCACCTACAGGGCTGGTTGCGGTGTCATTTTTTGCGCCATGATCTCTAGTTTTTTTTTAATCATATTGGTGTACAAGAAAAATTTGAATAGCTTTTTATTAATTTTTTTCCTGGTATATAACTTGAAAAAAAACATTTATTTGTTTGTTTTGTTTACGCTGTTCACCGTGCGGGAACAATAATGTTATATTTTAATAGAGCTACGATATGTAATGTTTATTTTATTTTTATTTAATTTTTATACATATTTTTATTTTTATAATGGGCAAGGAGGTCTTTTAAACTTTTATTGTGGGGGAGGGGTTTATAATGGTTTTTTTCATACTTCTTTTTATTATACTTTTTTTACACTTAAATTTTACTGTTAATCATGCAATCATTAGATTTCATATACTGATCTATGCTATGCCATAGCATAGTGTTATCTGCGATCTGTGCAGAGACCCTGCCTGAGAGCAGACTCTATTTACACAACTGTAACACTTTGAGGCCATGTTCACACGCTGTCAAAATGAAGGCCATTTTTTATTGGATGGCTGTCATTTAACAGTAAATAATAACCGTTAATGGGGTTTGTTACTAAAATAAGCATCTAAGTATTGAAAAATACACAAATAACTACACCTATAAGTCTTCATAATACACAAATAAAAAGCATTTAAGTATTTTAGTGCTCACTTCACTAGTTTCCACTATACATGTATACAATGGGGATTGTGGGAAGGTGTCTGGACTGTTGCATGGCAATAGCAGGATCAAAGTTCCGAGAGGAAACCAGGATTGCATGGAGGAGCAGATCTCTATTGTGATATATAGTAAGTTACTTTACAAAAAAAACAGCACATCTGTACTACTTTCTATTAATGTGTGTTGTACCCATCCCATTTTGCTAAATACTTTGCTTAGAAACAACCCCTTTACCTTAAAATTAAACAGATTTTGCACCAACAAAACTGTGCAGTGCTGCTTTATCTACAATTATTGCATTTGTGCAGTCTTACACCTATCTGTATTGATCACTAACTACAGTCCCTCATAGAAACCTTCTCCTATTCTCTATTGGGATATAATGTAGTCTCATTAAACAGTGGATTTTTTCCACCATGGCCACCCTTTTGGATCCTACATACATGCAGCAAACCTGCAGTGCCATTAAGTATTTCTGTACTACATAAAGTAGTTTGACCATTTGAATAATTGCATATTGGAAGTAAATGTGGCAAAATCTAGAATTTCCTTTTATGTCTGAGGCAGTGGAGTGACACTAATGAAGATAAGTGTGATTCTAATATCTTCTATTCAGCTATATCTCAGCTCATCAGGGAGTTGGGAAAGCAATGCACACAGCTCAAGGTTGGAAGATTTCCGTAATTATTCTTAGTTCCTTGCTTCTTTCTCATCATTGAATATATAGATTGAACATACAATGTTACTGGACAGTTTATGACATACACAAGTATTCTTCTTGTTAGGTTAAGCCTTTAACCGTATGTGCTTAATAAGTGCAACTACAAACTAATTATTTTATTACTGAAGGTGTTTTGGCACATGGCTTCTTAATGAAGCAATTAAAGGGAACCAATCATCACAATTGTGCTAATATGGTTCCCTGCAGCACAGTATAGATCTAATGTGCTGCGTGCAGTGCATGGATGATTGACAGGCAAAGAGGCTACTAATGGTAATTTGTGCCTGTCAATCATCCTCTCACTGCATGCTGACAGGCAGAGAGCCGTGACTAGTCACAAACTGCTCCTGGCTCTGATGACTAGTTGCCGCTCCTCTCCCTGCCTCACGTGGCATAATAATACTTCTTTTTCACCTTTATAAAGCTAATGGTGCAGCCATGGCTGGTATGCTCTGTGAGCTGCACAGTATCTCTATACTGTGCTGGAGGAAACCATTTCAGCAAATTGTGCTGACTGATTCCCTTTAAGGACATTCATATGTAACAGTGTACACATACAGCTTTATTAGATATGCCCATACACATACACATTAGATACACATTAGATATGCACATACATATAGGTTTCTTTAATATCTTAATTGAGAAACCATTTGCCAAGACCAAAGAGCTAAGCAAAAGAACACTGCAGAGACACCATCACATGTCTCAACGTCAGTGAACTAGCCAGACCTTCCTCCGGGAAGGAACAACCAAGCCAAGGAATGTCTCCAACAGACAGCTGTTTCGGGGTTTTTGCCCCTCATCAGTGTGGAGTAGTTTTCTGGCTCGTGGGAGCAATGACTAGTAAGTGCATGCAAAAGGACGCTGGTTGACCTCAGGGAGATCAACCAAAACACCGCAGAGACATCATCACGTGTCTCAACATCAGTGTATTCTAGAACATTGCCCCCTGGCAAAAACCCCGAAACAGCTGTCTGTGGATGGATACCTTGCTTAGGTGGTTTCCTTAATTGGAGACATTCCTTGGCTTGGTTGTTCATTCCCGGAGGAAGGTCTGGCTAGTTTACTGACGTCGAGACATGTGATTGTGTCTCTGCAGTGTTCTTTTGCATATTTGATTTCCCAGGGGGCAATGTTCTAAAATACACTGACGTTGAGACACGTGATGGTGTCTCTGCGGTTTTTTGGTTGATCTCCCTGAGGTCAACCAGCGTCCTTTTGCAAGACAAAAGAGCTGTCTAAGGACATCAGGGACAAAAGTGTACACTTGCACAAGGCTGGGATGGGCTACAGGAAAATAGAGAAACAGCATGGTGGGAAGGGAACAACTGTTGATGCAATTATTAGAGAATGGAAGAAACACAAGAGGACTGTCAGTCTTCCTCGATCTGCAAGATCTAACCTCGTAGGGTTAGAATGGTTCTGAAAAAGGTCAGCCCAGAACTGTACAGGAGGACCTGGTCAATGACCTGAAGAGAGCTGGGACACCATTCTCAAAGATTACAGGCATGCAAGGTCCCCCTGCTCACGCCAGCACATGTCTGGGCCAGTTTGAGGTTCACTAATAACCATCTAGATGATCCAGAAGGCATGGGAGAAGGTCATGTGGTCAGATAAGGCCAAAATAAAACTTTTTGGTACAAACCCAAGAACATAGTCCTAATGGACTGGTTCATGGCCTTTTTAAGGTCCTGGAGTGGCTTAGCCAGTATCCAGACTTGAACCCGAACCTAGTAGAAAATTTGGAAGGAGCTAACTCAGTATTATCAGGTGACAGCCCTAAAAACGGAAAGATCTGTATGGAGTAGTGGGGCACAATCCTTGCTGCAGTGTATGCAAACTTGGTCAACAACTATGTTATCATAGACTCCATCTTTCACAGTTGACGTGTACCTACGACACAGACCTCTTTATTCTCTGTGGGTGGAAAAACTTGCAAAAACTGCAGACTATGAAATACTTATTTTTCCCACTGTGTGTATATTAAATGACTGATTTTACTGCTTTCTGCGTATGGTGATGAGATCCCCAGTGAAGTTTTTGCAATTGCTTCTAAAGTAAACAAATGAAAATTTATCTATGATAAGATATTACTACAGAATATACATACATGTGACACATCTTAGTTTAACGTAGAAAAAAAATATATATATTTTTCTATTTTCCACAATTTTTTAGTAAATAAAAGCATCAGACTTTTAAACCACTTAAATACAGTATGTACAGTAAGTACAGTATGGGACAACAGAACGATCCTTAACCTCTTCACCTCCACAATACAGCTACAGTATATACATTCCCCAGAGCCAGGCATAATGACAGGCAGCCTTGGTCACACCAGTCATTATACCTGCATAGCGATTGCAGTGTTTAAGGAAGTTAGTGACAGAATAAGCGATGGTGGAGGTAACTACTCATACCTCCGTCCTGTATTATGGGTGATCTGTGCATAGAGTCTGCTCTGAGGCAAAGTCTATGTACAGTTCACCAATAGTATTGATGAATGCCATGTCATTATAAAATATGTAAAAATAATTAAGTAAAAAATAAACATATTATTTATTGTAGCGTTTTGAATTGAGAGGCAATGGCTGCTTGCTCTGCTAGTCCACTGTTTTTAACTATAAGAGCCCATTAGGAGCCCTTATGGTTAAATACATAGGTGCAGGAGCAGCCTACCTTCTGCTTAACCCTGCTTAACTTATGTACTGCAGTTATCATTTTAAGTGGCCCATTGGCATGACTGAAATCTAGTGCTGAATGAACATCCCAATGTTCGGTTCGGATCCCATACAAAGAACAAAAAAAATAAATAAATTATCGATTCAGTTTGTGTTTGCTGAACATTCCTGAACAAATAACAAACGTACAGTAGAAGCGTACCTTTCTGTGTGTACAGATTATCAGGTGCAAAGCGTAAAATATGTAACAGTGGAGTAATTACGAGGTGCGTAGTATTAGCGTATCTTTTATTCGCCCATGTATATATACGCAATGGCGTGCATACATGTATCATGCAATATGTGCGAGCTATGCTAGGCCGCAGCCTACAGTCAGCTCAGCAAGTCAAGATGTCCCAGCGAGGCTCCCCTTTTGGCCTCCAAGAACTCAAACACATTGAGAAGATAATGGACAGGATGGACTAAGATGGAGCATGTTCACTACAGGGTTAGGAAATGAATCCTTATAGTGCTAAAACACTGGATTCCGTCACCCTCCCTACACTGACAGTTTCAGAACGTTCCAAGCCCTACTCAGTCAGCTCTCCCTCCGTTCACTGACTAAATACCACTGTGAATATTGCTGCCTAAATTCAGATGCTGTCCCTGCTCATTCTACTCTTCCTACTGAACGGCACAAGAATCAGGAAAGACTGAGAACATTTTCCTCAGTGTCTAATCTATTCAAAGGTAACAATATGGTTCCTGCAAGGTGAACAGTCTAAACTAAAAGAATTTAAAAAAAAAACACCAGCTGCTGGAAAGGGTCACAGGTGAGCTAACTGTTTTTTTGTTTTTGTTTTTTTTTAAAGTGGTCGTCCCATACAGTGGGGATCCGGCCATTTTCGAGCCCCCCTACACACACACACACACACACACTATACTATATATATATACTACACTATACGATGACCCCCAACTTCTAAGAAGATTTTTTTTAGGTTAAATTGTTGTCTTATACGCTGGAAAATACTGTACTTGGATATATATTACTTGGATTTTTGCTTTTATATATGGAGTTATCCAAAAGTGTAGCTAGGATTCACAGGTCCCATAACAAAAATTGTAAGGGGTCCCCTTCCCTTACGCACAACACAACATTGCACATATATATGTATACTCTGTGATGTGGCTAAAAATAAAATTTCTTGTGGCCAGAGGCAGCCTGCAGCCACAAGAGTGACTGGCAGAGCAGAGAGGCAATGGCTGCTTGCTCTGCTAGTCCACTGTTTTTAACTATAAGAGCCCATTAGGAGCCCTTATGGTTAAATACATAGGTGCAGGAGCAGCCTACCTTCTGCTTAACCCTGCTTAACTTATGTACTGCAGTGTGTAAGTGACCCAAAGTTCAGAAAACAAGGAGACATCGGGGTTATTAGTGCGGTGAACCAGAGATCTCTTTGTTTTCTGCTTACTAGCCCTTTTTTGTGTTGCAGCATGTAAGTAAACATTAGATCACATACACACTGCAATACATAAGGGGTTAAGCAGAAGGACACAGGATGGCTCTTACCTTCTTCCCCAGCCCCCCCCCCCACTCCAGCATGGGCCCCATAGCAGTTGCCTACCCTGTCTCTATGGTAGCTACTCCTCTGGAGTTATCCATATCAGATTTTTTTAATCTGGCTCGGTCATTAAGACACAAAAAAGCTTGGTCACTAAATGGTTAAGAGGGATAACTGTGTATGAGGGTGTAACGTTTACCCATGATGACTATCTTCTACATATCACTAGATATTAAAGAATCTTATAAAGTGTTATGATTTTAGATCAATAAAAATTAAGCCACTTTTTTTTTACATCTTTATATAGTGTATGTGGCTGAATATACAACAATTTACTTTTAAGATAATAATGGATACAATGCTATAATTTGTCACAGTAAAAACAGTTATTTTGCTTTTAGAGTTTGTGAAAAATGAGGCTCATTAGACTAGTACCAGTTCTCATCTGAGTGGTCGCAGGCTTTTTAGACATCCTCTCAATACTGTACATAGCAAATGACTTGAATCCTCAATATGCCTTCCGGCAAGGAGGGGAAATAAATTAAAGTGCTGTGACAGATTACTGTTTATATCCAACATGACAGGAAATTATGTAGGTTTTCTGAGATCGTTCTCAGGTTATATTAATTGAAATAAATCAAATGAAATCAAGTGAAATTGTGTAGTACCATGTAAATGGGCAATATGCCTTAGGATAATTATACAAATCATAGGATAGTTATCATTTTAAGTGGCCCATTGGCATGACTGAAATCTAGTGCTGAATGAACATCCCAATGTTCGGTTCGGATCCCATACAAAGAACAAAAAAAATAAATAAATTATCGATTCAGTTTGTGTTTGCTGAACATTCCTGAACAAATAACAAACGTACAGTAGAAGCGTACCTTTCTGTGTGTACAGATTATCAGGTGCAAAGCGTAAAATATGTAACAGTGGAGTAATTACGAGGTGCGTAGTATTAGCGTATCTTTTATTCGCCCATGTATATATACGCAATGGCGTGCATACATGTATCATGCAATATGTGCGAGCTATGCTAGGCCGCAGCCTACAGTCAGCTCAGCAAGTCAAGATGTCCCAGCGAGGCTCCCCTTTTGGCCTCCAAGAACTCAAACACATTGAGAAGATAATGGACAGGATGGACTAAGATGGAGCATGTTCACTACAGGGTTAGGAAATGAATCCTTATAGTGCTAAAACACTGGATTCCGTCACCCTCCCTACACTGACAGTTTCAGAACGTTCCAAGCCCTACTCAGTCAGCTCTCCCTCCGTTCACTGACTAAATACCACTGTGAATATTGCTGCCTAAATTCAGATGCTGTCCCTGCTCATTCTACTCTTCCTACTGAACGGCACAAGAATCAGGAAAGACTGAGAACATTTTCCTCAGTGTTGCGTCTATATTGCATGTGTGTAACTATGATAATGGTATGTAATTATGCTAAAGGTACAGCCAATCACAGTAATGCCAGTAGTGAACATGGCTACTACATTACCTGATGTGCTCTTCCTTCCCTACACATTCATTGGCTCTTTCAAATTGGTGGGAGGAAACATACGCAGTTGCATACATCACAAGATAAACATCATAATATGTTTACGTTATCTCTAGACTATTGCTCAGTTTACAGGTTAATTAAAACATTTATTACTTTGTTTTTCTTATTAGACTCTGTTTTCAAGTCTGTGAAATTCAAAAATGGGAAAATCTTACATTTATACTGCTGCCTTCCAATATGAAGATCATCTGTAGGGTGATGGTTGCAGAACCATATATAGTATCACACCTGCAAACTTGGCTGTTATCACAACAAGATAATGAAGTACTTAAGATTTTCATTTTCAACCTGCAATCAACTGAACTTTTTTTTTTTTTTTTTTCTGTGGAATGCATTTTTACATTAGTGATAGTTCTATTTAAAGAGGAACTACAACATCAGGTAAAATGGACATGCTGCAAAATTCTTGACTAAGAGAGTGGGAATATCTAGCCCTGTCTTCTCCAGTTTGCTAGGCCTAGACAGTTTCCAATTCCCCTAAGCAATCAAATGTGTAACAGCATCAATGCTAGCAACAACACATAAGTCCTCCAAACCATCAAGAGACTGCTGTCCAGTAAAACTACGTACAGAATAACTGAGAAAGGGGTTGGTTGGCTGCTCATTTTTTGTACCCTGATCTATCATTTTTATTGGAACACCATTGGTAGAAGGCTTGGTTTACACTACATTTTTGCAATCCGTTTTTTTTTTCCATCCGTTTTCGCAAAAAAACAGATGGAAAAACAAATGAAATTGTGTGCATTTGTTTTGATCCGTTTTTCAATTGACTTCCATTGTAAAGAAAAAAAAATGGGTCCGTTTTTTAACGTACACAAAAATAAGGTCAAGTACATTTTTGAGTACCTATTTTTGTGTTCGTTAAAAAACGGATGAGTTTTAGGGTATATTCACACGAACGGGCTCGCAGCGAGATTCTCGCTGCGAGCCCGGCAGGTCCTGGCAGTTCCCATACACTACATACTGGCTGCGGTCTAAACGACCGCAGCGAGTATGTAATTCTGCCGCCCTTAACCCCTTCTGCTCCCGCCCGGCTCCCCCGCTGTAAACATACTTTACCTGTCCTCGCTGCACAGGTCCGGCGTCCTGCTCTCCTGTCCGGCCAATTAGTGTGTTTCCCAGCCGCAGCCACTGATTGGCTGGACGGGAGAGCAGGACGCCGGACCCGTGCAGCGAGGACAGGTAAAGTATGTTTACAGCGGGGGAGCCGGGCGGGAGCAGAAGGGGTTAAGGGCGGCAGAATTACATACTCGCTGCGGTCGTTTAGACCGCAGCAAGTATGTAGTGTATGGGAACTGCCAGGACCTGCCAGGCTCGCAGCGAGAATCTCGCTGCGAGCCCGTTCATGTGAATATACCCTAAATCTGTTTCTTTTATAATGGAAGTCAATGGAAAAATGGACTGTGCCTGAGATAGACTCTACGTGCAGTTTGCCAATCTGACAGGATGGAGTTAAGTATTCTTCCTACGTCTGTCAGGGAAACTGATCGGGACCCCCGCAGGACATACAGCAGCTGATAAGTACTAGAAGACTGGAGATTTTTTAATAGAAGTAAATTTGATTTGAATGATTTTTCTTTTTACTGGAGTACCCCTTTAAGGGGATAATGGTGCTCAGCAGCATGATTGCTGGTGCTTGTCATTATCCTCAGTTCCTGACACATTCTTGTGTGCAGGGCTGATCACACTGAAGCAGCCCTGTATGCATTAAAAACCCCAGCTGCACAAGTTTCAGCATTTGATTACAATCTCTAGACACTTCTGACAAACTCTGTCCCAGTGCATCACTTTTTCCTGGAGTGTTTATTTAAATCTGACAGTATTTAAGTATGTACATTTACTTATATTGAATGTTTATGAACAATACCCATTGTTTAATTGCATGCTGGATACATACTACATTGGTTCTTCTTGTTATCATCTTCAGCAAAAGGAAAGAAACCCCTGCGGCTTCCATGTTTACAATTCTGTAAGCAATCATCACTTGGCTTTGAAAGTTCTAATTGCAATTTTTTTTTGGATGATGATGTCCTGGGGTGTACTCATCATATTTCTTCATATAGTATTTCAGTTAATTGTTGTCACTCAACTGTAATTAAAATATCTATGTGATTTCACACTGTTTGAGATGTGGACTCCCTCCAAGGTATTATTGTCCCACTGCTTTCAGTAGCACACAATGCTAACTGCCATAATCACAGTCCTCTTTAGAATTTCAAGATTACAGACATTAAACTAAATAATTTAATACGGATTAATGGTGTCACTCTACATATTTGGACTTAAAGGGAATGTGTCAACAGAAGGTGACCTACAGTTTAACTCCTCAAGGATCAGGCTAATATTGGCTTCAATAAACCTGACTTGTGTCACATTATGTGCTAATAATTTTGTGACGATTTTACCTTTTCAAATAATTCTGAGATCATTTTTTTGTGACACATTGTTAGTGATAAATATCTGCAACAAAAAGTGCAACAGCAACCTACAGGTGTAAGTGCTAATCATATATACTCTCCCCCCAGCATACAAACAATAAAAACCTGTTCCACAGATATTTTAAAAATATCCTAAAAGTATCTTAGCAACCTTTTTGACCAGACAGAGTGTACCATGTCACCACATTAATTTGTCCTCAGAGACATGGTCCTACTCTTGCATTTTCACACTAGCAATGGACTCTCCTGGGATAAATAAGCCTACAACTGGCCAGATAGGAGATCTCTTTTTATAACACTTGTGAGACATGGGTGGAGTGCACCTTAACACGGTGACATGGTACATTCTGGTCATTTTGCTAAGATCCTAATTTTTTAAATATCTGTGAAGCAGGTTTTTATTGTGTGTATGCCAGGGACAGGATATACATTAAGCACTTGCTCCTGTGGGTTGCTGTTGCACTTTCTGTTTTTTTGTCTGTACTTAAAGAGTAACTGTCATTTTAATGTCATTTTTCTGAAAACAAATAGTCAAGTCTGAAAAATCAATAGTACAAGCGATTTTAAGAAACTCTGTAATAGGTTTTATTTAGCAAAGGAGTTTCCTTCTGTACTAAAAAAGCTGTTTTCCTAGCTCCTCCCTCATTGCAGAAGAAGCAGGATTTCTGTGTTCATTATGCTCTATGCATAATTCATTGCACTCCACCCATGTCTTTCAAGTGTTATAAGTAGAGATTTCTATCTGCCCAGTTGTAGGCTTATTTAGCCCAGGAGAGGCCATTGCTAGTGTAAGAATACTAGAGTAGGACCATGTCTCTGAGGACACCTTAACCTGATATACTCTGTTTGATCAAATAGTTTGCTAAGATCGGCTGCAGGAACGTACTGAATGCAGCCCGGCAGCCGGCAGTTTCACAGCACCCATTGATATGCAGCAGACGCTGTTAACCGAAGTTTGAACATAGCCTAATAACGCATTTATTTTTTGGCCTATGGTGTTGTGTGAAGTGTAATTTTTTTGCACTATGATCTGTAATTTCTTTTGGTACCTTGGGTAGATGCGACTTTTTGATCAATTTTTATTACAATTTTAATTACACTGTTTGACTATGTTCACACAACATTTAACAGCCAGCTGTTGGGCTGCTTTTAGGACATTACAGTAGCTGATACCTCTGAATCGGCTGTATGAATAATGGGTGTGCTGGGAAAGTCTGGGAAAACAGGGATGCAGCCTATGACTCAAGTTGTACTCATCACTGGTACAGTACAGTTTATTTTGTTTACATTGTTATTTAGTTTAGAACTCTGAAGGCTGTTTTTTTTTTTTTTTTTTTAGCTCAGACGATTCCTTTAAAGCGAATAAACCATGAGGTACATTCGCTTTAAGTGTGGCATATCAATGGAATGGCACCGGAGCGGGGAAGATGGTGCTGTTGTCCTATTTTTGAACCATGGCCTGCTTCCCGCGTACTGCGCCGGTCTATTGCCGGTCACCAACCAGAGCTGAAGCACTGGAGGCGGGCCGGCCCGCTCCCAGTGAGAGGAAACCCCTACTCTTCTGTAATGCGGCTCCATTAGAATCAATGAAATAGAATTAGTGCTTTATTATTGGCTTCAACAGACCTTGGTTATCAAGCACTGATTGCAGAGACCAATGCATTACATATGTACTGCATTGATCTCTATTAACAATCAGTGTACTGCTCATTGAAGTACCATAGGGGGATTACAAATTATAGTTAGAAATACATAAAAAAAAAATCAATTAGAGACGAGTGGAGGAAATATAATGATTCTAGATTTGCTGTGAATCATGCTGTCAATTTGCTATGTTTTCCTTAAATTCCTTCTGATTCGTTTCAACGTTCGCTAAACATGGGTACATTGTGGGTGGTTGTCTGTGGGAGCTGTGAAGCCTGTGTCCATTTTTTGAAAGGAGTCAAATAAAATAAAAGTTATATAAATTGCCTATCGTAATTGTACTGATTTGAGGAACATAGATATCATGTAAGTTTTACCTTATGGTGTCACAAAGAATATGAGCTCATATGGGTCAGTAGGTAAAAAAAATGCAAGCGCTATGGCGTTTTAAACACGAAGAGAAAAAAAATGAAAGCACAAAAATTTAAATTGGCTGGACTGTCATGATGCAAAAAGGGGTTAATAGTTTTGAAAAGATAAAATTCTGGTTTAAATAAATCAGAAAACAGAGTCTAAGTATATGGAGTGAGAATGAGCTGGTGATTATGTTTGTTAATATTTTACTGACAACAATGCTGCTTATTTGCACAGTGTGAGAATATTTAATACCAAGTTTATTTCTGTAATGATAGCAAAATTGAGAAGAACAAATTACAAACTCCTGTATTTATAAGCTCAGTGATCACAGCAAACAATGATAGAACACTACAGCTTGATTCATGAATGATGCTGAATATATTATTCATGGCACTCCGTCTTCTAAATATACCCAAAGCGGCAGCTATGGCAGCAGGGGATCGGGAAGAGAAGGATTTAGCAGATCAGGTGATTGTCACCTTTTCTATATCTATGTATTTTGTATGAAGGTAAAGTAAATACATTATTGTAAAGCTAGCTGTTCGTAATCCATTATTTGAGTAATTCTATAAATATTAAAGTATATTACTTCTTCAAATATATAGTAAAATGTGTAATTCAGTATTTTATTTGAGTCATCACGCAAATGTTAAAAATATTGTTTTATGCAAATCCCATTCAAAATAGAGCGCATTATAATGTCTGCCCTATTTAAAAGGATTTTCTAGTGAAATACTTTTAATGGCATATCCACATATCCATTTTTATTTTAATTTTTTTGCTAAAAAAAAATTTCAAAAATCTATTTGCACAGTCATTTTTTTTTTTTTTTTTTTTTTTTATTTATTTATTTACTGGACAGTAGAACTGACACATTACCATTATGCTGTAAGTCAGTATAATGTCAGCAATACCAAATTAGACACTTTTTGTTCTGTTTTACTGTTTTTGAAAAATAAAAAAATCTGGAAATCACTATGACTCCTAAAACTTTTTTCCTTTTTCTACCTTCGGAACATTGAGAGGGCTTATTTTTGTTCTGTTGTTCGGATTGGTAACCTTTTGAGTTAGATATCACTTTTTACTCTCTGTTTTGTAAGATTTGAGATATATATTTTAGTTTACTTTTAGTTTATATTTTCTTGTTTGAAAAATGGAGATAATTTGACATTGACAGCAGATTACAGCTCCAGATAGGAGCCAGCACACTCTGTGACATAGCTGTACATTGTGGAGGGGAAATGGTTAATATTAAACATGCTGTGTAGAAGAGTTCACTATAGAGTATATGTTTGCCAAGTAGTAGTACTATAATATGTAGTTCCTATATAGTAGTGGTAAAAAATAGCTGTTCACAATGGTTGTGCTGTACTATGGTGCTATAAGACTTTGTTCACGCATTGTAAAATAAAAGTAAAAGTCTGTGCACATACTCTTAAAAAAAAAATCATTTTTACAATTTGTGCACAGAAAGACATTTTTCCATAGACTTTAATGTGCCTTATTAGATAAGAAAAACGGCAGTATTTTATACTTATTTTATCCTTATTTTCCAGTCATATTTTTTACTTCTATACTACTGTGTGTGAACATAGCCTTAAAAATCCCTTGTCTTCAGCAGTCCCTGTTTCATCTCCCATTCTTAGGGTCCATTTACACAGAAAGATTACCTGATAGATTATCTGCTAAAGATTTGAAGCCAAAGCCAGGAATGGATTTGAAAAGAGGAAATATCTCAGGCTTTCCTTTATGACCTGATCTCTGTTTACAGTCTGTTTCTGGCTTTGCCTTCAAATCTTTGACAGATAATCTGTCAGATAATCTTTCTGTGTAAATGGACCCTTACAATGAGACAATATCTATTCACATCAATATTAACCAGGTAGTTCCTGGCAATGAAAAAAATTATGTTTATTGGTAAATTTCAGTATATAGTATAGCAGCATTCAAGGTCCATTCAGTGCCTGGTGGTCTGTGAAGCTTTTAGTTACCAGCTCTGTTTAGACCACAGTAGGTTCTGTGACTGCCGGTGACTTTGTAATCTTTTAGTTCAGTGTATTTATAATTGATTCTGGTCCAGTGGCTAAGATATTCATGGTGGCAATTTATTTTAGTTTTACAAGAACATTTCATTTCCTGGTGGTTAAATGTTGAAGGATTTGCCTTCTTTTTAAGAAGTTTTGTCTTTGAACTAAGGATACTGCTTTAACCTTTGTTATTGCTTTAAATCTGCATCTAATCAGGGTCCATTAACAGGTACCGTATCTCTGAATTGTTAAACTAGTAGCGAAACTTGCCGAAAACTTGTTAGTTTAACAATCCACGTGTTGGGTGAAGATCTAGTTATCACTTTTTACCTCCTTGAGCTGTCCAGCAAGCAACATTGTATAGCACAAGCTTCTTACCATACAAGAGACAAGACTCCTATCTGCTCAAAGTGAAATCTTCAATTCCTAAGCGTGTCCGTGACCATACAGTCTTGGCCCCACTTAGGCTGGGACGTAGCCATACATTGTATTCCTTCTACCCAGTCTGTAAAGAAGGAGATATGTATTGTTGCCATTTAACTCTATTGGTGGCATGGATCTGTGTAGATTGCTGCTTACTGTCCCCATTTCCAGGTATAAAACCAATCAGCAGCAGTAATACGAATTAATACCCCAGTATAATTCCCAGTCTAATATTACCAACCTGCTACCGCTCCAGAACAGAAACAGCCGAAGCCTTGTAGCATCAGGTGCTGGGGTGATAATACGGGGGATAGGGTTAGCCGCTTTAGGATCTAACACTCAGCTCCAGTTTAGTAATGGTTGCCGCCTATCAGACAGCTTCCACTACTAAAGGCCCTATTCCACGGAATGATCATCGCCTGTATTCGGTCGATATTGGCCGGTATGGATGATAATCGTCCCGTGGAATAGAAGGCAATGATCAGACAACATCATTCATGTCGGCAGATCGTTGCGTTGTATGACTTTCAAACATGTTGAAAGACAGACGACTCATACAGCAACGATTTGCTGCCGTCGCTCCGTGGAATAGGAGCGGTGGCAGCAGACCGCTGCTGTATGCTATGGGCTGCCCGGACGATCTAGCGATCACCCGGGCGCCCCCCCCCCCCCCCCGCAGCTCCCCGCGACTCCCCCCGGACTCACCCGCTTGCTGCTACCACGTGTAATAGCACTAATAGCGCTTGTTTGCTCCTCTCAGTCTGCCCGTGGAATAGAGCCTTAAGTCTGCAAATGAGTAAAAGAAACACTACCGCCCATATTTCAAACAATACTTTTTTTTTTTTTTTTACATCATGGTCCTGACACGGTCCTGAGTCGAGATCAGCTGTCAGTATAGATCAGAGATTTTTTTTTTACCTTTTTATTTCAAAAATCGGAAAAGGGGAAGGATTAACATTTTTTATTATTGGATGGATTATTAAAGATATCTATGAGCAATAATTTGATTACTCATAGAGATCAGTGCGATCAAGACATCTCAGTGCAATTAAGGCTCTATTACACATACATATTATCTGACAGAATTTTGAGACAAAAGCCAGAAATAAATAAAAAAAAGGGAGACATCTCAGTCTTTCTTTGATGACCTGTTCCCTGTTTATAGTCTGTTTTTGGCTTTGGCTTTAATGATCTGTCAGATATCTGTCAGGTACATCTGTGTGTGTAATAGGGCCTTCAGACAGTCATTGAAGGCCTAGCAGAGCCGATCTAAAGCACTGAACTAGCAATATCATGCTGTTAGGTCATTTAAATTGAAAGTGACAGTCAGCACCCTGAACTTAACTGTACAGCAATTATAAAACAGGTACATGCCTACTCCTCACGCTCGGTACGAGTGACGTCGAACCTTGCACCTTACACTATATTCTTGCGCTGTATTACATTTTTATGATCAGTATTTGCACAATAGATGTGTTGTTATATTGCACTTTATCAATATTTTTACATTGTTTACATGTTTCTGTACTTTATAGTGGTTTATTTTTGCAGTAATATTTGTGGGGCTATATAGTCATTTTATTGGATATTGTAGGCTCTATTATGTAGCTACATGCTTTACCTTGTTGAAATTCTTTGGAGGCATAATGTTTAATAGATAGAGTTCTGTAGAGGTCCAATGGCCATTGGGCAATGGTGGAATCATACCCTTTACTTTTTATCTAGCTGCTTGGAGGCGCGTCTCTAGAGGTGGATGTGGTCATCGCATCCGTGCAGCCTCAATATGCCACTCTGTGCATGTCCAGAAGCATATTGTTCTCTGGGCCTATGTGAAGGGTTTGAGCTGCGCCCCGAATGTGATGATGTTGCTCCGTTGCTTCTCGTGACATGAACCGAGGATCCAGTGGTGTGTAATTACATTAATTTATGACCAGCATAAATAGGATGTTGACAATAGTGTTCATATGCCTCTAGAGGAAGCATCTTACGTGAAACACTCTTGGAGTAAGTTCAGGGTACTTATTGTCACTTTCCATTCCCAATGGCTGCAGGGCCGCTATACCTATAGGGCTTACAACTGTGATCATTATGCAGAACCTATAAATTGAACTGGGATCTGGGCATTGAGCAATCGTTACTATTGTTTGATTAATCCCATGCATTTGTGTGTAGTGATGCAGTGTTAATAAAGTCTTAATGGAAAATAACACCCATGTTTGGTGGGTAAGTATACTTTGTAGTAGTGGATTTCCAATTTGTTGATTAAGCTAATATGATTGAGTAAATTAGTAAAAATATAGAAACTTTCTAAGTATTATCAGAAGTTTTTTTTTTTTGTCACACAAAACTTTAGTATATAAAAGTTGCTCTCTCCATGCCCCTTAACAGTCTCATGCTGCAAATAAAACAAAGGTTTTTAAGGGGTTAACACACCGTTAATTAAAAGTGTGTGACATGTACATAGGCAGCAGGACAGAACCTCATTTATCTTCACTCCTTTTCTCTCTAAGTCCTAGTATAGGGATTTGTAGATGATTTAATGTGTCTATAACTTTCTGAGTGGGACGATTTCAGGAGATATGGAGCCTAGGTGAAAATATTATTATTGTCATATTTGCCTTGTAATGGAAAAAGCTATATACATTCTGCAGTTGCTCATTTGGAGCCCGTTCACTGCTATGCATCGCTGATTTAGTGCTGAAAAGCAATTGGCTTTAACTGCTCACAAAACATTTCCTTATGTAAGAGTTATAAAATGTAGTTATCAAATATATAACTTTAAAGTACATGAAGACTAAAGAGATGGAGAATGAATAGAGGAGTTCTCTTGTGATAGTATGTAACACTAGAAGCTTATGTAAATGAGTTTGGACCATAACTGAGATTACAATGCTGAGTTTTTACCATCTAAGCTTCTGTGTCATTCGGTGAAGGACTGTGGTTCAGTGTAACGCTAAAACATACTGCTGAAAATTGAACTTAATTGGAAATGTAGTAACTTTTCATCAGTATGTATGAGTATAGTAATGTTACAGTATATTAGGAGAATGTTATTTACTAATAGTAAGTAATGACTTACTTAAGAGGGTATGATAACCACCTAAACTTTTGACTTTTAATCATTTTTAGCAATTTGTGGCTTCCTATTTCATCTACAGTTCCATAGTGAAGCCTTTAGTTTGTGATACCGCAACGGTAGTAATGTGACTTGGGGTCAATTTGAATGTCTAAAAGAAAGCTGTAATTCTCCTTTAAAAAAGGTCCCTGTGAACTTTTCTACCATAAATAAAACAGTGACATTTCCCAATAACACTATACTTTTACCCCAAGCCAATACTTTTCCCATTTCACAGTGAAACACACTTTCCCAAAATATTGTGAGCTTCGTAAGATTTTTTTAAAATAAATTTGGATTTTATTAATATTAAATAATATATTATTTTATTGTTATATATAAAAAATAAATTATTATAGAGTTGTGTCTACAACTAAAAACTTTACCACTAGCAAATTGTACATTGTAATTGACCTCAGTGGAATGCATTGAAGTAAATTGAATGATGGACACAGTGCATAAAATAACTGACGTAGATCTTTTAGTTGTTAACACACAGTTCTTTTTTCACTGTCTTTTCACTATCTTTACTATTAAATTCAATGACACAAAGACACACCCAAAGGGCCATCAGTCCATCTGAACTAAAAATGGCAATCTGAACTCAAAATTTTGCATGTTATTTTAAAAATAATAAATGAAACAGAAAAAAATTATGTCACCATAGCCTATAGATGTTATGAAGATGGCCAGCTGATCGGTGTTGGTTTGACCATTGGGACCACCATGTTTGGTCACCATTTTCTTCACTTGGACTTGTACTTTATTATATTTCATAATTTTTTGTAATTTGTTTATGTAAATTTCAATTTCTTTGATTATCATGTCTGTTTTTTTTTTTTTATAGGCCTGCATTCTGGAGAGACAAATATTTGACTTCCTTGGCTACCAGTGGGCACCTATTTTGGCAAATTTTGTACATATCATTATTGTTATACTTGGATTATTTGGAACCATTCAGTGTAGGACGCGTTATATAACAGGCGTAAGTATGTGTACATTTCTAGTATAGTTATTTCAACTTTTTTGCTAATGTTGGATTATGATGAGTAGAATAACTTGCAAACTAGTTCCATTAAACTCTGAAAGTACTCTGGAACTTTCTAAATAAATGTTAAATTCCCACACAATAAAAGGTTATCAATAAATATAAGCAAACTGAACTTCCAGAAATGAGATGTGTTGCAAGTTTTGTAAAAAGTTTGGTTCAGGACCAAACCAAACCTTTTACAGTTCTTTATAGAGGGGTAACTAGACCCTACACAGACCCTTCTCTCTGGGTGCCCTGCCTAACACAACAAGACACCCACAATTATAATGGCGATCCTATACTCGTATCTTCTGATATTCCTTCAACACTAACACAAAATGCAAAAGAAATCAGAAGTTAAGTATGTCAGGTATACAGCGGAGCATCACCAAGATTCCATAATTAGTAGGACTGATTTTACTATTGTCAGTTTTTATACACCTATTGGGTTCCACTTACAATATGAGGACCACCAAAATAAAATAGAAATCATATATTGGCAACATGAAATCCAGATATATACATTAAATGATGCACAGAAGATCCCGCACAGTAGAAGAAGTTTTTCTCCATGGTGTTTCCTTTTGTTTCTGTTATTGTGCTTAATTCATCAGGGAAATACTAAAAATCCATAAAAATCCATAAATAGAAATAAAAATAAAACCATAAATAGAAAAAGTTGTTAGTAGAGATGAGCAAAGTGTTTCTGGTGAAGTCAGAATCACACTGTCAATTCCCTTTATTTTGCAAAGTGAATTTATAGCCAAATATACTAAACATGGCGGCCATACATGTTAGCTTACAGAACTGTCACTTTCGAAGTACGGGATCGAGGAAGAAAGCTTGGTAGAGGACAAGTGTGTCCCAGAATACAACGATGATGATGACATTGAAGATCCCACATGGAATCCACCTTCACAAATGACATCCCATGGCCATCAATGGAGATTAAAACTGTGTCTGTGCCGTTAAGCCAGTGTCAGGTCCCATGGAAAGATTATGGGTCTGGAGAGAAAAAGGGTAGGTGTACAGCATCAGCCGAAAGACATCAGCGGAAAAGACCATTCCGCCACCTATAACATCTGTGATTACAAAGTGGGTCGGGTCCGAACCCAGGCACCATGTTTCAGTATATGAAGTACTGCCAAACAACTGACTGGAAGAACCAGGACCCCCAGGGGACCCACCTTAAGTAATCTTATTTTATTTTTTAACATACCAAGTAATTTTACCCCTTATACCAAAAATTATATCCTGTAGCAAATGCCCATAGTCAATTTGGATGTATTTATAGTGCATTCATCTGTGGATGTTTTTTTTCTTTTTTTTGCTGGTTTCTGCTGCCTAAATTATCAGCTGTTTTTCAGCCACCTTTCATTACTATGGGGCGGGCAGGTAATACAAAGTTCAGTGCGGAACTACCTAGTTCAACACTGAAACTGTGTATTTTCCAACTTCTACATTGTACTGACTGGCATATTGATCCACTGGTTTTAAGCAGAAGTCCTGGAGGGACATGTGAATGCACCATTAGGGTGTGTTTTTTTTAGAGTGACCAAAGCGAGAGTGGGACAGTCACTCCCATACCCCATCAGTGGTATTCCCCTTCCCTGTTCATCTAAGCTGGAGACCGCTTAAACACCCCAAGAGATGCACACATAAGTAGTGTCTTGCACTTTGTCAAACCCATAACCCGGTGTTGATATGTATGCATGTAGCAAGGTAGAAGACGGAACTCCGGACAATGAGTGGTGCTCGTGGTAGGAGAAGGTCCCAGTAAGTATAATAGTTAAATCCACTCACAGTTGAAAAATGCTTCTTTTATTTAAGTGACTAAAGCAAGTACATGAGAGGACGCGTTTCGGCCTATGGCTGATGAAGGCTATAGGCCAAAATGCGTCCTCTCATGTACCTGCTTTATTCACTAAAATAAAAGAAGCATTTTTCAACTGTGAGTGCCTGGATTTTACTATTATTGATATGTATGCATGTCTTGGAAAAAGCCATAGTCTCGGATTTATAAAAGTTTTTAAACACATTATTTCCACCATATTGTTTACAGTACAGTACAATACAGTACAATGGGAAAATCTTCTTCAACTTAAGGATGTTGGAAAATTTGCCACTCTTTTATTTAATACAATCAGTGTCTTCATGAATCTGAGCTTTTCTCTATTCAATTCTCCATCCATCTCCATTGGGCTGATTCAACGGCGTCCTAAGATGTCCATGGAGAAAAGGTTAAGTATACACCGCTCATTCGCCAATGTCCACTGCTCTCCTGGGAGAAAGTGTCATTTTATGCCTCTCATTTACCAATATCCTCTGCTGTCCTGGGAGAAAATTGATATTATGCCGCTGATCCACCAAGGTCCACTGCTGTCCCTGGCGGAAATTGACATTGATCGACACTAATTGACAGTTTTTTTTAAATTGGCATTTTCCAATTATTGACACTATTACAAGAACATCCTTTACACTATTGCAGCTACTATCTCCAGGGTCCAGTAGCCCTTCATGGTCAAAATGAGTGTGCCCAGATTGATGTAGGTGGTACCTTGATGGTTGTCTCCACACTTTATACTTCCCCCCTCTGTAGTTGGCCTGTGTATCTTCTTTCCCTTATATTCAGTGTCCCCTACTTTGCATCTTCTTACCCCTTTGGCCTCCCCTGCAGCTTGTAATGAGTAGGTGGGGTTGAAGCATAACCAGTCTGGCACTGATTGGCTGATTCTCACACCCAGTGTCAGACATCTGGTCAGCTGACTTTATCTAGGGTTTTGATTTTTTTGAGCATCGGGCTTACATTTCATTTTAATAGGTTCTGCTTATATATAATGCTTAGTAAGGAATGTAAGGAGTGTTTTTGACCTCTTCGTAGCAAATGTCATCAAGATGATTTGGATTTTTATTTTTTTTTATTCAAGTGAGCTTTTGATACATTTAGGTTGAAGCAATGTTAAAGACTGCACATCTGTTTGTTAGCTCGAGGCACTGGCTTTGTGTTCTGGTTATATTTAGTAGGAAACATTTTTATTAGTCTCTGTGGAAATCTTTTTACATCTGGCATTTTCAGGAACACCTTGTACGAAAAGAGCACAAGACAGTTTTTCTTAAATTGTCCTTGGTCTGTCATATTAGTCTGCTTTGCCCCTTAATTCCTGCTGTAAGAACCGACTGATGGCTTCTCTACTGCAGGGTCTGCTCTGTGTGCACTCCATGTTTACTGCTTCCCACAATGAAAAATGACTGTGAGCGTTCCATAAGCAGCGGTTTCAGTAAGAGAGGATTACTTTCTTAAATAAATGTCATACGGCGGGTTTCTAGATGTGTGACCAGTATATATATTTAAAGGTCTCTGGTTGCAGAACAAATCAAAAATATCAATGGTCATAAAAATAGCTTCTATTTTTCATTCGTCTTTACTTCATGCCAGCTTTTTAAAGTATTGTTGCATATACACGTACACTGTTTTTTTTCCCCAAATTGCTCAAAAAATCTCCTCTTTATATCCTATTGTTGTTATTATTATTATTACATCAATATACAGTTGCTGCCTGAAATATTTAACCCCTTAGTGACCGCGGTATCGGCTGTATCAACGGTCACTACTGGGCTTTATTCTGTCCTCCTTGGCTTTTTACGGTGGGAACAGAATAAATGGTACTGGTGCAGGAGCGCTGGTACCGCAGGAGATCAGCTGTCAACAGTAATTTACGCCTCTGGTAAGTTTTAAACTGTTATATGCCGCTGTCATGTAATTGGTTCTGGTCAGGTGCAGGATTATACTCACCTGATTGGAAGTCCCGCGGTGAGGTCCAGGCCTCCGATCATTGTCATGGCAATCCTAGATTGCCAGGGTGAAGCCTCTACACAGCCATGCAAGAGGCATGGCTGTGCAGATTGCCTGTAGCTTGTTGATGACAGGCAGCCGTAGTAGTGCAGTGTATTGTAACAGTGATCAAAATATCACTGCTTAGTGTACACTAGTGTACAGTAAAGTACACTAGTGTAAAAGTGAAAACAATGTTTGCACCAAAACACAAAGAAAAAATACCCCCCCCCCCCAGTCCCCACAATAATATCCCCTTCACATAATAAAACATTACATGAAACCACCCAAAAAACATAAAACCTATACATGTTTGGAATCGCCACGTCCATAACGACCCAATCTATAAAACTATTTTATTCATTATATTGCATGACTCAAGCTGTAAAAGAAAAATAGAAAAAACAGCACCAGAATTGCTGTATTTTATAAATCCGCTTCCGAAAATACGTCATAAAAGAGATCAAAACGTCATATATATGTAATACTTGGTATAAAAAAAAAAACTACACATCTTCCCGCAAAAAAATTAGCCCAAACCCAGCTCTGTCGTGCGAAAGATAAGAACGCAATGGATTTTGCAATGTGGCGACAGTTTTTACCCTGTTGTTCAGGAAGATAGTTTCTATTGTGTCAAAGTGGTAATAATAAAAAAAAAATATGCAAATTTGGTCTCGACATAACTGTAGTAACCCAGAGAATACAATAGTTGTGTTATTTTTACCGCATGCATAATAGCATATGTTTGATATTTAAAAAAACAGGAAAAAATAATTATCATTTTTCCAATGTTTCATGATATTTTGATGTTTTTAACAAAAAACACACAAGATAGTGACCAAATATAAAGTGAAATATGTCATAAACAATCAGAATGGCATACATTAATGCATTACAGCGCTATAACTGCATTAAGTAAGACAGGTCAGATTTTGAAAATTAATCTTGTCACGAAAGCTCAAACTAGCTGCAGCACTAAGGGGTTAATCCCCTCACCAAACAAAAATATTTACTGATACATATTTCAGTTATTGGGAAAACCAACATTTACTTAAAGAGGTATTCCAATCTCAGTAATATACAGTATGTATAGTTAAAATTGTAGGGTCTATCAAGTTAAATGCTTTGAATAGTACATTAATTTTGCAAAGTTGCCTCCTCCTAATATCTCTGCTTTTTCTCTCTGATTGTTCACAGCTCATTGTCTAGGTTACCAACCATCACTTTGCTCCAAAAGTAGTGGTCGGACTGAAGAACCTGTCACCTGGGATGACGGCGCCGAGCCCGCCCGATCCCCCTCCGGTGGAGCCCTGGATACTTACCCTTTTCTGCAAGTTCTGCTTCTGGACCCGGTCCCGGGACAGAGATATCGCCGTTGGAAGCCATGCATGCTCTCAGCAGAGATTAATCCGATGCCCATAGAGAATGACTGCTCCAGTTATTCTCTATGAGCATTGGACTCATCTCAGGTAATTAGCATACAGCGCACGGCGATATCTCCATCCCGGGACTGGGTCCAGGAGTGGGACTTGCAGGAAAATGTAAGCATCCGGGCCTCCACCAGGGGGTCGGGCGGGCTCGGCGCCGTCAGCCCGGGTGATAGGTCCTCTTTAAATCATAGTGACAACCAAAAACATCCAAATGACCCTGATCAAAAGTTTACATACCCTAGTCCTTAATACCATGTATTGCCCCCTCTAATATCCATAACAGCCTAATGTGTTGATAATATCCATGACAGTCTTATGTGGTAGTTTTGGATGAGGCTCTTTATTTTGTCAGATGGTAAATCTGCCCATTCTTCTTGGCAAAAAGCCTCCAGTTCCTGTAAATTCCTGGGCTATCTTGCATGAACAGCATGCTTGAGATTTCCCCAGAGTGGCCGAATGAGATTGAGGTCAGGAGACTGAGATGGCCACTCCAGAACCTTCACTTTGTTGTGCTGAAGTCAATGGCAGGTCGAATTGACCTTGTGTTTTGGATCATTGTTATGCTAGAAGGTCCAAGTACGTCCCATGCACAGCCTCCAGGCTGACAGGCTGATTAGTGCAAATTTGCCTCCAGTATTTGCTGATAAGGTGCTGCATTCATCTTTCCTTTAACTTTGACCATGTTCCCTATACCTTTGTAGCCCACACATCTCCAAAACATCAGCAATCCACCTCCAAGCTTTACAGTAGGAATGGTGTTCCTTTCATCAAAGGACTTGTTGAAACCTCTCCAAATGTAACATTTATAGTTGTGTCCAAAAAGTTCTATTTTGATCTTAATACTCTAAATTACCTTGTTCAAGAACTTTTGGGGCTTGTCTCTGTGTTGTTTGGCGAGATACTTTGTGTCATTCGCGCAGTAATGGCTTTCTTCTGGTGACCTGACCATGCAGCCCATTTTTCTTTAAGTGCCTCCTTATTGTGCATCTTCAAACAGCTACACCGCTAGTTTTCAGAGAGTCCTGTATTTCAGGTGATGTTATTTGTGGATTTTTCTTTGCATACTTAGCACAATTTTCCTGGCAGTTGTGGCCAAAATCTTTTGTTGGTCTACCTGACTGTGGTTTGGTTTTTACAGAGCCTCTGGCTTTTCATTTGTTATTCACAGTTTCAACACTGGTGACTGGCACTATCAATTCCTTCGATATCAGAACAAAGTGAAGGTTCTGGAGTGGCCATCTGGAATGGCCAGAGTAGGAGAGGCTTTCTATGGGAATTCCCACAGAAAACCTATTCTGCTCTGGACAGTTCCTGTCTCAGCCAGAGATGTCAGCAGAGAGCACTGTGTCACACTGAAAATAAAACATTTCCTGCAGGACATATAGTAGCTAAAAATATGGGAAGACTTGAGATTTTTTAATAAAAGTAAATTACACATCTATATAACTTTCTGACACCAGTTGATTTGAAAGAAAAAGATTTTCACTTTAAAACCCCTTTAACTTCCATTGACCTCCAGCCAACATCTGGCCGCTAGCGTTTAAAAAAAAAATGCCATGGCGTTTTATTGATGTTTTTCTGAGGTTATAAGGCAGTGTGAAGCCAGCCTAATAAAGTAAATCAGACACAGACATTTATATAATTATTATGATATCTATAATTTGATCAGTTTATGAAGTAAATCACTCCCTTTCCTAATATACAAATAAAAATATGTTTAAAAAAACACATATATTATATCTTAACATGCAGAATTATCAGATCTAATAAAAGATTACAATATTGCTTTTGCATCTTGACCAGTATAAATGAAAACAAGGAGAAAAAATAGGTTTTAAAAAAATGTTATTATACATCAGAAAAAAATTTCTACAAAGCGATCAAACACTAATATGATACCAATAAAACTATAGAACCCAACCAACCTTGTAGGTGCAAAAATAAGCATTTTGACTGTTAGAAGACGAGGAGGAGACCACTGCTTTAATGTGATCTGGATATCCGTGCATCATGTAGGGGTTAACGAATGTATTTGCAACAATATTCAATTTGAAGAGCCCTACAAGGTTCACTATGTTAGTTGGCATGGGAATATCCCTTTACCTTTGAAGTTTAAATGAAAACTGTAAATCTTTTGACATGTGCTCTGGTATTCAACCCCCAGCTTCAGTACATCCTTTAGCTTTTTGGTAATTGCTAACAAGTTTCCTACACCTCTACACTGAAATCTTTGCTTACTCTTTGTCAACTTTTGATGTTCCTTGTAGTTAAAAATGGAGTTTGTCTTGGAGTCTGGCCATGAAATCTTTGTTTATTCGGTGCACATCTTATAGTTTTCAGTTAAGCACTTGTACCAGCCCTCACCATGTCATCCTTATAATGTCACCGAATGGCACCACAGTAGCTGTCATGATCTTGCCCACTCTGTTTACCACCCAAGGCTCAGTCCTGGCTACTTCTCCGCTACAATAAATAACCAACACCGCACTCCTCGAGTAATATAATAGTCCATGCACATCAAGCGGATTCCACCAAATCCGTTATATAGCAACGATACTTATAAAAAGATGTGTACAATGTGCGAGAAATACCTTCAAGTTGCAGCTTTTCAGTGTTCACTCCATACGATCAAGGAGAATACTCACACAGATGCAGACTTTTGCGTTATTTTTATTTTTCATTACACCGGTATCTCGTACAGGACTAAATCCAATGCTCACAGGCTGGCGTGTTCCAATCTCAGTCCAAACCATCCAACCTCGCGGCGGACGTTTCGGAGGACAGGCTCCTCCTTCCTCATGCGCGAGGACGTACAGGTGAGGAACGCCTTAAGACTTAGACAAAGATCATGTGATCCAACACTACCTGGATCATTACAGGTGAAATACCCAATATATGTATACAACTTTATGATAATATACATAGTACAGACGCATGATGCATAATGGAGGAAAATACTGAGCTTTATAAGATATACGCATGCGCATTAAAGAAATGCTCTGAAGCTGCATACCTCATTCAGTCCAACAGGACTGAGAGTCTCCAGCTTCAGAATCCACCATGTTTCCCTCCGGAGCAATCGCTTACGATTCTCCTCCACATCGCTACAAGACTCAAGTTGTTCCAATATTTGCCATCTAAGGTCACATACATTGTGGCGATTTTCAAAGAAATGACGTGCCACAGTAGTTTCTCCGAATTCCTTAGTATCTTTTTTATCCTTATTGTCGCTGAACTTCCTAATTGCTGACTTATGCTCATTCAAGCGAATTTTAATTTGTCTGCTTGTTTGGCCGACATAGCCAAGCCCACATGGGCATTTAAGCAGGTAAATTAAATTGCGATCGTTGCATGTAAAAAATCCTCTTACATCTATTTTTGTCCCCTTACTGGGGTGGTAGATCGTGTCCCCTTTAATTATATTGTGGCAGTGTTGGCAATTCATGCAAGCAAATGTACCTTTTCTACTCGATGTCAAAAAGGTCTGTCTGCTTTGTTTCTTTTTCTGTATGTCACTTTTAACCAATAAATTCCCTATTGCAGTATTTTTCTTGTACCCAAAAATGGGACGTTCTTTAAAAATTTTCCCATACTGGGGGTCGCTAGCCAGCAAGCCCCAGTGTTTCAATATGGAGTTTTTAATTAAATTTGCATGTCTATCGTATGTCGAGCTAAATAACAGCCTGTTCTCCATCTTATTCTCCTTCTTCCTCTGTTTTCTCACATCATTCCTATTCATTTCTCTGACTTCTCTTTCTGAAGATTTTAATTCTCTTTCCTTATATCCTCTCTGTGTGAATTTACATTTAAGAGCTTTTGCGTTTTTTTGATACTCCTCTTCTGTACTCGAAATCCTTTTAGCACGGATGAATTGTGATTTAGGGAGACTTTTAAACACATGTGGAGCATGATGGCTACTACGAACCAGAGTATTGTTCCTATCCGTGGGTTTCGAGTACAGAGTGGTATCAAAACCGCTCACGTTTTTCTGCACTTCAACGTCTAAAAAATGAATCACACTACAATGATATTCCAGTGTGAATTGTATGGACGGATGACAGGCATTTAGCCTAGAGACAAATTGTACCAAAGCACTCTCACTTTCTGTCCAGAACAGGCACACATCGTCCACATAGCGAACCCATGTGGACGACGTGGGCATGCCACATTCAGCAATGTACTTCTCTTCAAATTCATGCATGAAGATGTTTGCGAGACTTGGTGCCACCGAAGACCCCATGGATACGCCATGTAGCTGTAAGAAAAATTCATCATCAAATCTGAAATAATTTCTGGTGAGCACCAAGTCTAGCAACCCCATGAGGAAATTAATCATGCTATTGTCCAATCGGGCATTCCTGCAGAGTTGCTGTCTGACACAGGACATCCCCTCCTCCTGGGGGATGTTAGTGTATAAACTTTGCACGTCCAACGTGCATATGAAATTAACATCTTTAGAACTTACACTATCCAGGATGTCGAGGAAATGTCCTGTGTCCCGCAAGCAACGTCCCAGGTTTTTGACTATGTCCTGGAGAAACGAGTCCACATACACCGACAAGGACTGCAGCAGCGACCCGGAACCCGATACAATCGGGCGCCCAGGTGGGCTGCTGCAGTCCTTATGGATCTTGGGGAGGAGATACAGTACTGGCACTCTCGGGTGATCTACTTGCAACATTCTAGCGGTCCTTTCTGCAATGATACCTGATGTCAGTGCATCTTCTACATATGTATCAACCTCTTTTTTAAATTTAACCGTGGGGTCCTGGCTAAGCTTGCGATATACTTTCTCATCTGAAAGCTGACGAATGGCTTCCGCGACATAGGAGGTGCGATTCTGAACAACAATCGCACCTCCTTTGTCTGCTTTCTTGATAACTATAGAAGGATCACTTCTTAGATCCTGAAGAGCTTGCTGTTCTATCTTGGTAAGATTACCGTACCCTTTCGGGATACCTTCCCATTTGCTATGTACTTCCTCCAATACCATACGTTCAAACATTAGCAGAGATTCATTATTTACCATCGGATCAAACGTACTTTGTTTCTGCAGAGAGACGGGGACCACATCTAATGGGGATGAAAAACATCTCCCAGATCTTTTTACATCAAAAAAATGGACCTTGATCCTCATCTGTCTGCAGAATTTATACAAATCCACGCGGAAATCAAATTCAGTAATGTCCTTAGTCGGAACAAAGCCCAACCCCCGATCCAGAACTCGGAGTTCCATCTGGCTAAGTGGTCTATCAGAAATATTAACCACCAGGCTGTCTCCTTTGCACATATCTCCAACTTTCTTCATTTTTTCTTTTTTTCTTTTCCTCGAGTTTTTACGGCCTCTCTTTTTTCCTTCGTTGTATTTTGTATCTCCACCTCCTCTGACTGTGAACTCGTCTCCAGGTCTCCTATAGCGTCTTTCTGTTTTGTTGTTTTCTCTAAAAAACGCAACTGTTTTTTCTGTGTTTTCCCGGAGCGGCTATCAGCCCCACTTGAGGTTTCTGATAAATACTCTGTAGATTCAGAAGATCTTGAATTTCTATCTTTTTGCCTATCTTGTCTAATCCGTCTCCTCTCTTCTGCCCATGTATATACGCGGTTGAGAAGGTAATCCCTTGTATCTCTCTCAAATTTAGAAATTTTTCCTTGCAATATTACATTTCTCAATTTATCAATGGATTCAGATAAATCTTCCTTAATCTTCTGACATTCTTCCAGAGTTTTATTATGCTTAAGTTTTTCTTCAATGTCACAAATTTCAACGTCAGCTTTTTTAATAGCTCCTTGTAAATGCTGAACTGTCAGGAGCATAAGGTCAAGCGAATGTTGGTTATTTAATGCATACCATTTCTGGTGATATAATGCATCATCATGTAATAGGATTGGGGATAGTTTACATCTTAATCCCCGCGGAATTCTCTGCACTTTTAAATATTCTGTCAGCGTGGACGCGTGCAATACAAGGCTAAGTTGTTTCTTTTTAATAGCCTCCAGGTGTTTCACATAATCAATCTTGCATTGCTCTTTGGCTTTGTCAAGTGTTAACCCAGCCGATGTAGCTTGAGTCAATATGCTTATGCGATCATCTTGAGAAAATGAGAACACGTCAGCCTTATTTTCAGTGAGCTTTGAAATCTCATTAAAGGACATATTCACACGTGCAAAACAAGTCCAGGTCAAAGCCTTCAGTGGAAATACGTCTGACAATAAATAACCAACACCGCACTCCTCGAGTAATATAATAGTCCATGCACATCAAGCGGATTCCACCAAATCCGTTATATAGCAACGATACTTATAAAAAGATGTGTACAATGTGCGAGAAATACCTTCAAGTTGCAGCTTTTCAGTGTTCACTCCATACGATCAAGGAGAATACTCACACAGATGCAGACTTTTGCGTTATTTTTATTTTTCATTACACCGGTATCTCGTACAGGACTAAATCCAATGCTCACAGGCTGGCGTGTTCCAATCTCAGTCCAAACCATCCAACCTCGCGGCGGACGTTTCGGAGGACAGGCTCCTCCTTCCTCATGCGCGAGGACGTACAGGTGAGGAACGCCTTAAGACTTAGACAAAGATCATGTGATCCAACACTACCTGGATCATTACAGGTGAAATACCCAATATATGTATACAACTTTATGATAATATACATAGTACAGACGCATGATGCATAATGGAGGAAAATACTGAGCTTTATAAGATATACGCATGCGCATTAAAGAAATGCTCTGAAGCTGCATACCTCATTCAGTCCAACAGGACTGAGAGTCTCCAGCTTCAGAATCCACCATGTTTCCCTCCGGAGCAATCGCTTACGATTCTCCTCCACATCGCTACAAGACTCAAGTTGTTCCAATATTTGCCATCTAAGGTCACATACATTGTGGCGATTTTCAAAGAAATGACGTGCCACAGTAGTTTCTCCGAATTCCTTAGTATCTTTTTTATCCTTATTGTCGCTGAACTTCCTAATTGCTGACTTATGCTCATTCAAGCGAATTTTAATTTGTCTGCTTGTTTGGCCGACATAGCCAAGCCCACATGGGCATTTAAGCAGGTAAATTAAATTGCGATCGTTGCATGTAAAAAATCCTCTTACATCTATTTTTGTCCCCTTACTGGGGTGGTAGATCGTGTCCCCTTTAATTATATTGTGGCAGTGTTGGCAATTCATGCAAGCAAATGTACCTTTTCTACTCGATGTCAAAAAGGTCTGTCTGCTTTGTTTCTTTTTCTGTATGTCACTTTTAACCAATAAATTCCCTATTGCAGTATTTTTCTTGTACCCAAAAATGGGACGTTCTTTAAAAATTTTCCCATACTGGGGGTCGCTAGCCAGCAAGCCCCAGTGTTTCAATATGGAGTTTTTAATTAAATTTGCATGTCTATCGTATGTCGAGCTAAATAACAGCCTGTTCTCCATCTTATTCTCCTTCTTCCTCTGTTTTCTCACATCATTCCTATTCATTTCTCTGACTTCTCTTTCTGAAGATTTTAATTCTCTTTCCTTATATCCTCTCTGTGTGAATTTACATTTAAGAGCTTTTGCGTTTTTTTGATACTCCTCTTCTGTACTCGAAATCCTTTTAGCACGGATGAATTGTGATTTAGGGAGACTTTTAAACACATGTGGAGCATGATGGCTACTACGAACCAGAGTATTGTTCCTATCCGTGGGTTTCGAGTACAGAGTGGTATCAAAACCGCTCACGTTTTTCTGCACTTCAACGTCTAAAAAATGAATCACACTACAATGATATTCCAGTGTGAATTGTATGGACGGATGACAGGCATTTAGCCTAGAGACAAATTGTACCAAAGCACTCTCACTTTCTGTCCAGAACAGGCACACATCGTCCACATAGCGAACCCATGTGGACGACGTGGGCATGCCACATTCAGCAATGTACTTCTCTTCAAATTCATGCATGAAGATGTTTGCGAGACTTGGTGCCACCGAAGACCCCATGGATACGCCATGTAGCTGTAAGAAAAATTCATCATCAAATCTGAAATAATTTCTGGTGAGCACCAAGTCTAGCAACCCCATGAGGAAATTAATCATGCTATTGTCCAATCGGGCATTCCTGCAGAGTTGCTGTCTGACACAGGACATCCCCTCCTCCTGGGGGATGTTAGTGTATAAACTTTGCACGTCTCTCTGCAGAAACAAAGTACGTTTGATCCGATGGTAAATAATGAATCTCTGCTAATGTTTGAACGTATGGTATTGGAGGAAGTACATAGCAAATGGGAAGGTATCCCGAAAGGGTACGGTAATCTTACCAAGATAGAACAGCAAGCTCTTCAGGATCTAAGAAGTGATCCTTCTATAGTTATCAAGAAAGCAGACAAAGGAGGTGCGATTGTTGTTCAGAATCGCACCTCCTATGTCGCGGAAGCCATTCGTCAGCTTTCAGATGAGAAAGTATATCGCAAGCTTAGCCAGGACCCCACGGTTAAATTTAAAAAAGAGGTTGATACATATGTAGAAGATGCACTGACATCAGGTATCATTGCAGAAAGGACCGCTAGAATGTTGCAAGTAGATCACCCGAGAGTGCCAGTACTGTATCTCCTCCCCAAGATCCATAAGGACTGCAGCAGCCCACCTGGGCGCCCGATTGTATCGGGTTCCGGGTCGCTGCTGCAGTCCTTGTCGGTGTATGTGGACTCGTTTCTCCAGGACATAGTCAAAAACCTGGGACGTTGCTTGCGGGACACAGGACATTTCCTCGACATCCTGGATAGTGTAAGTTCTAAAGATGTTAATTTCATATGCACGTTGGACGTGCAAAGTTTATACACTAACATCCCCCAGGAGGAGGGGATGTCCTGTGTCAGACAGCAACTCTGCAGGAATGCCCGATTGGACAATAGCATGATTAATTTCCTCATGGGGTTGCTAGACTTGGTGCTCACCAGAAATTATTTCAGATTTGATGATGAATTTTTCTTACAGCTACATGGCGTATCCATGGGGTCTTCGGTGGCACCAAGTCTCGCAAACATCTTCATGCATGAATTTGAAGAGAAGTACATTGCTGAATGTGGCATGCCCACGTCGTCCACATGGGTTCGCTATGTGGACGATGTGTGCCTGTTCTGGACAGAAAGTGAGAGTGCTTTGGTACAATTTGTCTCTAGGCTAAATGCCTGTCATCCGTCCATACAATTCACACTGGAATATCATTGTAGTGTGATTCATTTTTTAGACGTTGAAGTGCAGAAAAACGTGAGCGGTTTTGATACCACTCTGTACTCGAAACCCACGGATAGGAACAATACTCTGGTTCGTAGTAGCCATCATGCTCCACATGTGTTTAAAAGTCTCCCTAAATCACAATTCATCCGTGCTAAAAGGATTTCGAGTACAGAAGAGGAGTATCAAAAAAACGCAAAAGCTCTTAAATGTAAATTCACACAGAGAGGATATAAGGAAAGAGAATTAAAATCTTCAGAAAGAGAAGTCAGAGAAATGAATAGGAATGATGTGAGAAAACAGAGGAAGAAGGAGAATAAGATGGAGAACAGGCTGTTATTTAGCTCGACATACGATAGACATGCAAATTTAATTAAAAACTCCATATTGAAACACTGGGGCTTGCTGGCTAGCGACCCCCAGTATGGGAAAATTTTTAAAGAACGTCCCATTTTTGGGTACAAGAAAAATACTGCAATAGGGAATTTATTGGTTAAAAGTGACATACAGAAAAAGAAACAAAGCAGACAGACCTTTTTGACATCGAGTAGAAAAGGTACATTTGCTTGCATGAATTGCCAACACTGCCACAATATAATTAAAGGGGACACGATCTACCACCCCAGTAAGGGGACAAAAATAGATGTAAGAGGATTTTTTACATGCAACGATCGCAATTTAATTTACCTGCTTAAATGCCCATGTGGGCTTGGCTATGTCGGCCAAACAAGCAGACAAATTAAAATTCGCTTGAATGAGCATAAGTCAGCAATTAGGAAGTTCAGCGACAATAAGGATAAAAAAGATACTAAGGAATTCGGAGAAACTACTGTGGCACGTCATTTCTTTGAAAATCGCCACAATGTATGTGACCTTAGATGGCAAATATTGGAACAACTTGAGTCTTGTAGCGATGTGGAGGAGAATCGTAAGCGATTGCTCCGGAGGGAAACATGGTGGATTCTGAAGCTGGAGACTCTCAGTCCTGTTGGACTGAATGAGGTATGCAGCTTCAGAGCATTTCTTTAATGCGCATGCGTATATCTTATAAAGCTCAGTATTTTCCTCCATTATGCATCATGCGTCTGTACTATGTATATTATCATAAAGTTGTATACATATATTGGGTATTTCACCTGTAATGATCCAGGTAGTGTTGGATCACATGATCTTTGTCTAAGTCTTAAGGCGTTCCTCACCTGTACGTCCTCGCGCATGAGGAAGGAGGAGCCTGTCCTCCGAAACGTCCGCCGCGAGGTTGGATGGTTTGGACTGAGATTGGAACACGCCAGCCTGTGAGCATTGGATTTAGTCCTGTACGAGATACCGGTGTAATGAAAAATAAAAATAACGCAAAAGTCTGCATCTGTGTGAGTATTCTCCTTGATCGTATGGAGTGAACACTGAAAAGCTGCAACTTGAAGGTATTTCTCGCACATTGTACACATCTTTTTATAAGTATCGTTGCTATATAACGGATTTGGTGGAATCCGCTTGATGTGCATGGACTATTATATTACTCGAGGAGTGCGGTGTTGGTTATTTATTGTCAGACGTATTTCCACTGAAGGCTTTGACCTGGACTTGTTTTGCACGTGTGAATATGTCCTTTGATGAGATTTCAAAGCTCACTGAAAATAAGGCTGACGTGTTCTCATTTTCTCAAGATGATCGCATAAGCATATTGACTCAAGCTACATCGGCTGGGTTAACACTTGACAAAGCCAAAGAGCAATGCAAGATTGATTATGTGAAACACCTGGAGGCTATTAAAAAGAAACAACTTAGCCTTGTATTGCACGCGTCCACGCTGACAGAATATTTAAAAGTGCAGAGAATTCCGCGGGGATTAAGATGTAAACTATCCCCAATCCTATTACATGATGATGCATTATATCACCAGAAATGGTATGCATTAAATAACCAACATTCGCTTGACCTTATGCTCCTGACAGTTCAGCATTTACAAGGAGCTATTAAAAAAGCTGACGTTGAAATTTGTGACATTGAAGAAAAACTTAAGCATAATAAAACTCTGGAAGAATGTCAGAAGATTAAGGAAGATTTATCTGAATCCATTGATAAATTGAGAAATGTAATATTGCAAGGAAAAATTTCTAAATTTGAGAGAGATACAAGGGATTACCTTCTCAACCGCGTATATACATGGGCAGAAGAGAGGAGACGGATTAGACAAGATAGGCAAAAAGATAGAAATTCAAGATCTTCTGAATCTACAGAGTATTTATCAGAAACCTCAAGTGGGGCTGATAGCCGCTCCGGGAAAACACAGAAAAAACAGTTGCGTTTTTTAGAGAAAACAACAAAACAGAAAGACGCTATAGGAGACCTGGAGACGAGTTCACAGTCAGAGGAGGTGGAGATACAAAATACAACGAAGGAAAAAAGAGAGGCCGTAAAAACTCGAGGAAAAGAAAAAAAGAAAAAATGAAGAAAGTTGGAGATATGTGCAAAGGAGACAGCCTGGTGGTTAATATTTCTGATAGACCACTTAGCCAGATGGAACTCCGAGTTCTGGATCGGGGGTTGGGCTTTGTTCCGACTAAGGACATTACTGAATTTGATTTCCGCGTGGATTTGTATAAATTCTGCAGACAGATGAGGATCAAGGTCCATTTTTTTGATGTAAAAAGATCTGGGAGATGTTTTTCATCCCCATTAGATGTGGTCCCCGTCTCTCTGCAGAAACAAAGTACGTTTGATCCGATGGTAAATAATGAATCTCTGCTAATGTTTGAACGTATGGTATTGGAGGAAGTACATAGCAAATGGGAAGGTATCCCGAAAGGGTACGGTAATCTTACCAAGATAGAACAGCAAGCTCTTCAGGATCTAAGAAGTGATCCTTCTATAGTTATCAAGAAAGCAGACAAAGGAGGTGCGATTGTTGTTCAGAATCGCACCTCCTATGTCGCGGAAGCCATTCGTCAGCTCTCAGATGAGAAAGTATATCGCAAGCTTAGCCAGGACCCCACGGTTAAATTTAAAAAAGAGGTTGATACATATGTAGAAGATGCACTGACATCAGGTATCATTGCAGAAAGGACCGCTAGAATGTTGCAAGTAGATCACCCGAGAGTGCCAGTACTGTATCTCCTCCCCAAGATCCATAAGGACTGCAGCAGCCCACCTGGGCGCCCGATTGTATCGGGTTCCGGGTCGCTGCTGCAGTCCTTGTCGGTGTATGTGGACTCGTTTCTCCAGGACATAGTCAAAAACCTGGGACGTTGCTTGCGGGACACAGGACATTTCCTCGACATCCTGGATAGTGTAAGTTCTAAAGATGTTAATTTCATATGCACGTTGGACGTGCAAAGTTTATACACTAACATCCCCCAGGAGGAGGGGATGTCCTGTGTCAGACAGCAACTCTGCAGGAATGCCCGATTGGACAATAGCATGATTAATTTCCTCATGGGGTTGCTAGACTTGGTGCTCACCAGAAATTATTTCAGATTTGATGATGAATTTTTCTTACAGCTACATGGCGTATCCATGGGGTCTTCGGTGGCACCAAGTCTCGCAAACATCTTCATGCATGAATTTGAAGAGAAGTACATTGCTGAATGTGGCATGCCCACGTCGTCCACATGGGTTCGCTATGTGGACGATGTGTGCCTGTTCTGGACAGAAAGTGAGAGTGCTTTGGTACAATTTGTCTCTAGGCTAAATGCCTGTCATCCGTCCATACAATTCACACTGGAATATCATTGTAGTGTGATTCATTTTTTAGACGTTGAAGTGCAGAAAAACGTGAGCGGTTTTGATACCACTCTGTACTCGAAACCCACGGATAGGAACAATACTCTGGTTCGTAGTAGCCATCATGCTCCACATGTGTTTAAAAGTCTCCCTAAATCACAATTCATCCGTGCTAAAAGGATTTCGAGTACAGAAGAGGAGTATCAAAAAAACGCAAAAGCTCTTAAATGTAAATTCACACAGAGAGGATATAAGGAAAGAGAATTAAAATCTTCAGAAAGAGAAGTCAGAGAAATGAATAGGAATGATGTGAGAAAACAGAGGAAGAAGGAGAATAAGATGGAGAACAGGCTGTTATTTAGCTCGACATACGATAGACATGCAAATTTAATTAAAAACTCCATATTGAAACACTGGGGCTTGCTGGCTAGCGACCCCCAGTATGGGAAAATTTTTAAAGAACGTCCCATTTTTGGGTACAAGAAAAATACTGCAATAGGGAATTTATTGGTTAAAAGTGACATACAGAAAAAGAAACAAAGCAGACAGACCTTTTTGACATCGAGTAGAAAAGGTACATTTGCTTGCATGAATTGCCAACACTGCCACAATATAATTAAAGGGGACACGATCTACCACCCCAGTAAGGGGACAAAAATAGATGTAAGAGGATTTTTTACATGCAACGATCGCAATTTAATTTACCTGCTTAAATGCCCATGTGGGCTTGGCTATGTCGGCCAAACAAGCAGACAAATTAAAATTCGCTTGAATGAGCATAAGTCAGCAATTAGGAAGTTCAGCGACAATAAGGATAAAAAAGATACTAAGGAATTCGGAGAAACTACTGTGGCACGTCATTTCTTTGAAAATCGCCACAATGTATGTGACCTTAGATGGCAAATATTGGAACAACTTGAGTCTTGTAGCGATGTGGAGGAGAATCGTAAGCGATTGCTCCGGAGGGAAACATGGTGGATTCTGAAGCTGGAGACTCTCAGTCCTGTTGGACTGAATGAGGTATGCAGCTTCAGAGCATTTCTTTAATGCGCATGCGTATATCTTATAAAGCTCAGTATTTTCCTCCATTATGCATCATGCGTCTGTACTATGTATATTATCATAAAGTTGTATACATATATTGGGTATTTCACCTGTAATGATCCAGGTAGTGTTGGATCACATGATCTTTGTCTAAGTCTTAAGGCGTTCCTCACCTGTACGTCCTCGCGCATGAGGAAGGAGGAGCCTGTCCTCCGAAACGTCCGCCGCGAGGTTGGATGGTTTGGACTGAGATTGGAACACGCCAGCCTGTGAGCATTGGATTTAGTCCTGTACGAGATACCGGTGTAATGAAAAATAAAAATAACGCAAAAGTCTGCATCTGTGTGAGTATTCTCCTTGATCGTATGGAGTGAACACTGAAAAGCTGCAACTTGAAGGTATTTCTCGCACATTGTACACATCTTTTTATAAGTATCGTTACTTCTCCGCTACACCCACCCTCTCACTTGTCCTAGGTCCATTGGTGTCCACGGGCATACCATGGTCTGCTGCTGGCTTCTGGCTAAAGCTACAATTCCACCTCCACTAGGGTGCACTTGCTGCTGCTCATCTGGGATATTAGGGAACAGTGTGTCTCCACCTATTTTTGCTTTTCACTAGTGCTGTCCTACCTGCACTTATTTACAGTTGCTCTGCATGTTTCTCTTTGGCTAAGCATTGTTGGATTCTCTCATTCCTGGCAAAGGTGTGTTCTGGTGTTTGCTATGCGACCTGTATGTGAAGCCTCCTGCCCTGTTCCTTCACCTGATTGATAACGCTGCTACCCCCAATGGGGATGGAATGACCTGGTGTTTTCTAGACACAGAGGTCCAGTATCTCTGCCCGGGAACAAGATAAAGGGTAAAGACTAGAGATGAGCGAACTTTTGAAAAGTTCGGTTTGCCAAACTTTACCACAAAGTTCGGGTTCGATCCGAACCTAACCTTAACAAACTACATTATAATAGGAGAACAATTGCAGGTATATTAGTGGTAGTATTACAAAATATAAGTTCGTGAGGCTGGGGGTGCGACAAGCTGACTCCATTCTGGTCAGGTGTTTTTGATGCCTACCGGTTGATATCAGGGCGGACGGCACCCAGGACTCCCCAGGTGGAGCTTCTATCTATTCTCCCTGACCATAAGCGAAATTTGGGGGGTGCAGGGGGGGCAGTGGCTCCTGGGCCCACACTGGCAGGGGCCCACTGAGGTCTCAGAGGCTTAATGCTGTCTGCAAAAGCTATTTCTTTTGCAGACAGCCTGCAGAGCGATGAGGAAGGACCTGTGGTGACGTCATAAGGGGGCGGGGCTGAGAACTGGAGAGGATTCTTGTGGAGGAAGGACCTGTGGTGATGTTATGAGGAGGCGGGGATGAGAAGATGCTGGTGCATGAAGGACATGTGATCATTGTCCTCTTATATCTCCTCCTGTAATGTGATAGATAGATAGATAGATAGATAGGAGATAGATAGATAGATAGTAGATAGATAGATAGATAGATAGGAGATAGATAGGGGATAGATAGATAGATAGATAGATAGATAGATAGATTGATAGATAGATAGGAGATAGATAGATAGATAGATAGATAGATAGATAGATTAATAGATAGATAGGAGATAGATAGGGGATAGATAGATAGATAGATTGATAGATAGATAGGAGATAGATAGATAGATAGATAGATAGATAGATTAATAGATAGATAGGAGATAGATAGATAGATAGATAGATAGATAGGAGATAGATAGATAGGATATAGATAGATTAATAGATAGAGATAGATAGATAGATAGATTAATAGATAGATAGATAGATAGATAGGAGATAGATAGATAGTAAATAGATATCTAGCAGCTCATCACATATCTTGGATTGTACATGTATGATCACAACCAGCTCACCCCTTTGAGGCTATGTTCACACTGCGTATGTTTCTGCACGTAGTTTTGAGGTTGATGCGTTCGCTTGAAAGTATACGATATACGCCCGCCCAATGCACACTACGTATGAGCTTACGGCCGTATCGTATACGGCGCCCTGAAAAATTAACAAGACCATTGTTTGAGGACGGAAATGTTCCAACTCACGGCCGTGGATTTCCATGCGGTCCCGTACAAAGTACTTATTTCAGCCTAATTGAACATGATTTTTCGATCCAAAAGGTTCTGTGTGTTTTATTGCACTGGATGAAGATTTCCAAGTAAATGACCTGCCTCAGATCGCTTTGAATCAAGCTAGGGAAGCATAACTGTACTACGGGCGCATGTTCGCGGTTCGTACGCATCCGGCCGCATGTCGATTTTTCCCACGCCCGTAGTTTCACCCGCACATGTACGCCGGCGTACGAAATGCGGCCGGACTCATACGCAGTGTGAACATAGCCTTAATGTCTAAAAACATATTACCTATACCACTATTATTTTTAGGCAAAGATAATCTGGTTAAAAGGGTTCTCCAGAATTAAGAAAAAAAAACATAGTTGCTTTCTTCCAAAACAGCGCCACCCCTGCTCTTAGGTTGTGTGTGGTATCACAGCTTGGCACTATTCACTTCAGTTGAATACCACACACAAACTGAGGACAAGAGTGGTGCTGTCTGTGGAAGAAGGCAGCAATATTTTTCTAATCTTAAGCACTTAAAAAAATTTTGTGGTTCTATATGTGAAATGTACAGAAGCTTCTTACACTGCTCTTTATCCTTATCCACTATGAGTAATGTAGAAGAATATTCCCTTTATTATTCAGAAAGCCTTGTCACCTGCTGAGGTTCCCTTTGGGTAAGGTTGGTTGGGGGCCCACTCAGACTCACTCGCCCCCCCTAGGCTGAACCCCTAGCTACGCCCCTGTCCCTGACGCTATAGGCCGACAGAAGAAGAGTATCTTACGTTTCTGTCTGTCTGCAGCTCGGACTGTCATCCCCCGCCACTGGCGCTCTATGCAGATCCCCACCATGGCGGAGTGGCAGGCCGAAATGTCGCACCTGCACCGCATGGAGGAGCTATCTGCTGAGGCTATGGGGTCCAATAAGCGATATAAGATGGTTTGAATGCCTTGGTTACTCTTTCGAGATACTCCTGCCTTTCAAACATTGTTTTCTGAGGAGGTAACCCAATGAGTATCTCAAATTCACGATTGCCTTTCTTACCCCTGTAGGGGGTTGGTCCCCTTGGTCAGGGCAAGTACCCCCTCCTTCCCCCCCCCTCCTTTTTCCTCCTGTTCTGCCCTGTCCCCCACCTGTCTTTTCTTCTGTTTCCTTTCTTACTTTTACTTACTTACCTCCTCTAACCTCCATCCGAGGTTTCTCGTCTATAGAATGTTTTGGTATTGGTTGTCTCGCTGCAGTTTTCTTGTATTGATAGTGGCCCACTGGGCCCGGTGTAGCTGATGATTATTGAACCATTAATGGTCCTGGGGGGTTTCTTGGACTTCATTGTCCCCATCGTTGGGAACACCTCGGGGTCTCTGACCCATGGACTGCCTGTTGGGTCTGCAATGTTGCGCCTACCCCCATTCACAATGTCTTACCCAATCACCGAGTGCCCCTATAGGTGCCCTCTTCATTTCACTTCCTGCTTACAGCGGACTTTTGCTTATGATGTGTTACACATTCTTTTTTTTTTTTTTTCCTTTTCTGGTCCTGTATTTGTTATGATGGACCCTCTTTGTATACTGTTTTTATGTTTTCTTGTCTTCTTTTGAAAATAATAAAAATTGATTACACATAAGTTGGTGAGGCAGCAGTAGCTATTACAGTTTTAAAAAATTAGAAAATCTCATAGTGCCAAAAATGTTAATCCTCAGAGAGGGCATTAAGCTTTCACTATCGGCGCACGTGCACCAGCTCAACTAGATTTAATGGGCCAGTGTGCTCATGATTGGCTGCAGCCTTCGGACTTTCATTATTTAAACCCTGGCTTCATTCAGCTCTCCTGTTATAGCCTCAGCTCTCTGTTGCAACCTTGCATAGGGCCCCCAGCTTTCCTGCCTGTCACTCCTACCCGTGGTTCTTGCCCTCTGTGACTGTTGCCCAAGTTCCAGCCCTAAGTTCTGCTGCAATCCAGCCTGCCTGCCTACCTACGTGTCCTTTACTGCACCTCGCCCGCTGTCGCTAGCAAAACAAGCCAGTTATAGCAACCTGTGAGTCACCTGCAGAAGCAAGTCCAACCCACCTGGCAGCGGGCATTGGTGAAAACCAGTGGCCCCCCAACACTCTTAGGCATAGACGGGAACCTGACATAATGGGTTCACGTCCGCTGATCCTGACATTAATTAGGGGCAATCTATGTTACCAAAAGGGGCCTAGAACAAACACCTTGAAGTGGCAGCACCAGCATTGACACTTTTTTACACCTGAAGGGGCCTATCACCGAGATCTGGAGGTGAAAGCTGCAGCGCACTAGATTATGAGGGGAAGAGTTATCTCTCCATTCTTTTACTTCTGGTGGTTTGCGTGGGGGCTGCACCTCAGTGGTAAATAGTGGTACTTCTAGTTACCAAGGGTCTATTACTGCTGTCTGAGGTGTTGGTAGTGTTGCCCTTGATATTGGTAACAGATAACAGACATCTGTGGTGTTGCCACAGAAATTGGTAAACAGAAAACAGACATTTTTCATAACATTTTTTTTTATAAAATTAGCATCTTTCTCATTTTAAAATTTTTGCGGTCACCGTTCAAATTTAATAATATGATAATTTTTTTTGCCAGCACGTGCCAATACTAAATATGTGTACTTTTTTACTACTACATTTATTATTGTATTCAGGGCTATGTGTATATTACTTTTTTTGTTTGTTTTTAACTTTATTTTATTCTACTGTCCCACCATGGGGACCTTACTTTGGTATTGCCTGATTACAGGCATATTGCATTGTAGTGCTGATCTGCACAAGGAATGATGTCTGGGAAGTAGCAACCCAGGTGTGTGATTGCCCCCACCCACCATTCTTGTGGGCCTGTCATAGGTGTATAATCCACCTCTTCTCCTAATGTTAGGTTTTGGAGGTAATCCCACTTCACTGATCCCTGACTCACAAACAGGGTTCCTTGATGCTCCTTGTTTTTTAGTAAACCGTAACCCCTCTGCAGGTTGAACTCCGCCACCAGTGCTTCTTTTCTTTCAGGAGGCGTTTCGTTCGGCTTCAGTGTTCTCAACCATCTCTTCACATCCCACTTCTGCTGTTTCTTTGTTTTGCACTAGCCCCAAAGGTTCACGTATGGCCCTGCAGGGTTGGGCTTAGGGAGTTATATAGATTGGACATATTCTTCTTACTCAAAAAGCCATTCCGGAATTGATGCTTCTGGACTTGTAGGCCTCAGCATTAAAGTGGGTGGCCTCATAGCAGGTAGCTCAGATGTTTCTGTTGATGCCTCCGCTTGGTTTATCAGGTCACCCAAACTGGATGATACTGCCTTTATACTGTGGGAAGAGGAGCTGAAGGAGAAGGGACCCGTTTCACTTGAGATGCCTGTTGTACTCTCGAGCATGTCAGGTGTGGCTTGAGTGGAAGCGCCCTCACCATGTGTTAGCTATGCTGACAGCTTCTGAGCTATCATCTTCCCCGGATGGTTAGATATCTCCTCCCACTATGGCAGGGCCATAGTCTCTCACTGGGGCATCACGCTCCCTAAAATGGTGGCGCTGTGTGGATATTCCGGCAGTTGGTAGAGAAGTTTGTTTTGGTCCTTGTAAACTTTTCTTCCTTTGCGAGGAGGCAGGTCTTGGTTCTTTCCCTGTTTTGGACAAACGTGCTACACTATATTGGAGAGCAGTGGCCATCAATAGGGGGAGACTTTGAGCAGTTATTACACTTATAAAAGAAATTAGGGATAATCCCATGCTCACGCCACTGTCCTAGAACAACTTAAAAACCTTTTAAACCACTATTTTTTTAACGTTTTTGGTAAAGCTCGAATTGAACCCGGGTTTGATAGGTTCGCTCATCTCTAGTGAAGACCTAGGGGGCACTCAAACTTTGCTCCATGATGTGGCCCAAAATCATGCCGTTTGCAATTGTTCCCTAATTTTATAACTTTTTTAGAATGCACCCACTGGGGTCTTGGAATGTTAAATGTTTTGGATCTTTTTTTTAGTTGTGATGAAAAAAATCTCCTACCTCAGCTTTTTGGAATTTTATCTATGAATCAAAAAAGCTTACTTATGTTTCAACTCTGCATAAGGCGATAAGAACTGCCAGAAACCTTACATACAAATACTACATCCTGCATTTTCTGTGTTTATTTTATCTATTACTGATCTCATAAAGAAGTCATCCAAAGCTGAATCTTGCTTCTGCAAGAACTTTAATTAATAAATGCTTAAAATATTTAGTGAGGTTGAAGTGAATTTCTGATTGTAACTGTATATACTTTACAGAGGAAGGTGTAGTAAACTTATAGACCATTCACACGTCCGCAAAATACTGACTGTGAACACACAGTATTCTGCAAACCGGACCACAGAAACTCTTTTAATTTATCTGTACAGTAGCACAAATATTTAAACAGTTTTCAAGGTTCCAGCATCATAATTAGAGATGAGCGAGTACTACTTGATCGAGTAGGTATTCGATTGAATAGTACACTATTCGAAATACTCGATTTTGATTGAGCATTCGATCAGAAACGCAGTAAATATTTAAATCCCCTCCCACCTTTCCTGGCGTTTTTTTTTAAACCAATAACTATGCAGGAGGTGTGGTACAGGCACTAGGAACACACAGGTAGTGAAAAAAAATCACCTACATTCATTGGCTGGCTAAACCATGTGACTTTTACAGTCATAGAATAGTGTATTTGAGATTTGGATTGAGGGAGGTAGTCAGGTATTAGGTTATATTAGGCAGGAGAGACCCACAAAAGCCCTTTTTAGGGCTAAAATGATAGAAAAACTCATTTAGCCAAAGATACACAGCTATTAAATCGGCTAGCAGCACAAGCACATAGGTGTGTTCAGACAGGTAGCTGGAGTACAGTGTGAGGAATAGGCTGCAGTGTATCTGTCAGTGTAGGGTATATGGCTGTATACTCCTTGTGTGCCACCTTAAAAAATCTAAGAGTGGTGCAACTGTTCTTGGTGGTGTGTGCCACATCATAAAGCCAAACACCTATTCCCTGCTGTAGGGAATTCTTCCATCATATTAGTCAGGGTATACGGCTGTATACACCTTGTGTGCCAACTTAAAAATTCTAAGTGTGGTGCTACTGTTCTGGGTGGTGTGCGCTACATTATAAAGTCAAACGCCTGTTGCCTGCTGTAGGGCATTCTTATATTATATTAGTCAGGGTATATGGCTGTATACTCCTTGTGTGGCAACTTAAAAAATCTAAGCACAGTGGAGGAGAGGAGCCATCGATTGCAGGAATATAATAAAGAAATCTTGCAGAACATGATGGAAATATTCCCACCTACCATCGCTGGCGACAGAGAGGAGTGTTCCTCCCAAAGCCTGACAACATCCATCAGGTTTACAGCCACCAGGGGAACACTCTCAGAGGTGTGGGACACGTTTATGTCACCCCCTCGTGAAACTTCCAATGAGCAGGAGGGAGTACTTGGCTGACCGCCGCCCTGTTCTCCCCACGCCCTACACTTTCTGTGTCACCAAGTTGGACACGTGGCTGCAACTGTCCCTGTACACCTTGGAGGTGCTGGTCTGCTCTGCTATCAGTGTTCTGTCAGAAAGGGTTTTCAGAGCTGCTGGGGGCATCATCACAGATAAGTGCAGCCACATGTTAACTGACAGTGTTGACAGGCTGAGACTGATAAAAATGAACAGCCACAGGATTGACCCAGACTTTGCTTCTCCACCAGTGGAAAGCAGCCAAAAGTGAAGTGCCATGTGTCTGCTCCAGATCATTTTCTCCTCCTCAACCACCGTATAAAAAAAAACACCATTGAGGCTCACCTGAAGGGCTATTCTCATAATTTTCTTGGGGGCTCTTTCAAGGGCCTCCATATAATTTTTAAGAGGGCTATGCACATATTTTTTCAGGGGCTCTTTCAAGGACCTCCATAGAATTTTTAAGAGAGCTATGCTTAAAATTTTTTGGGGGGGGCTCTCCCGCTGCTGCACAGTAAATTAACATCGCTGCAGCCTATGCCTGATGCTGCTGCAACATTAATTTACGCTGCAGGTTGACACAGGCATAGAAGCTGCGCCTGTGTCATCCACAGCGCGTCCTGGCTATCAATGATAGCCGGGGACCCGCCGCAACTCTCAGCACCTGAGCACCCCTCCGATGCTGAGCATTAACCCTATAGATACTCTTCAAGGGCCATCCATACAATTTTTCTGAAGGCACACCTCAAGGGCCTCAAGCTAATTTTTGAAAGGGCCTGTAACTCCACTTTTAAAAGGCTCACCTCAAGTGCCTAAAGTAAATTTTTGGAGGAGTCACCTCAAGGGCCTCAAATCCGCTTTTAAAAGGCTCAACTCAAGGGCCTTGTGAGAAGGTACAAGGTGTCATAGTATATGACAGATACGTGTCACTGAGGTGCCTGGCCTCGGTGAAGTTAACTAGTAGAAACCCTAGGTTACTGACACTTTAACCCCTAGATGACTCTGGGCCTACCTGTACGTCCATCGATCGCCTAGGGGAGTTCAGAGCGGGGCGGCGCGGTAGCCCTGCTCTGAAACGCCGTGGTCCTAAGTGCTGCATGCTGCATGAGCTATAAGCATAGGAAAAGGTACGTCCAGGATAGTCTACGGGTGTTCAGAGCGGGGCAACGCGGCGGCCCAGCTCTGACCGCCCGGGACCGTGGCTATTAGCGGGCACGGTCCGATCGCCGTGCCCGCTAATCAAGTAATCAGATGCAGTTGTCAAACTTTACAGCTGCATCTGATTGCTTGCTGTCAGCCATCCCTGGTATCTGGTGGGGTGGATTGCATCCCCGGGACCCGGAGGAGCAGTCCACGCGTTCGGCACCGTCCGGAGTCTGCGCTGTAATGGCACAGATCCCAGTTGGGCACTCGATTGCTTTCGGCTGCATAGATCTCAATGATTGATCAGTGTGCTTATACTATAACTCCCCCAGGGGGGCTTTTAGTATAAGTGTAAAAAAAAAAAAGTTTTTTTTTATTAATAAAAAGCCCCCTCCCCTAATAAAAGTTTGATTCCCAAAAGATCCCAAAGTGCTAAATTGCGCATTTTTGGTCACATCAAATCCAAAAAAATTGTAATAAAAAGCGATCAAAAAGTTGCATATGCGCAATCAAGGTACCGATAGAAAGAACACATCATGGCGCAAAAAATGACATATGACACAGCCCCATAGACCAAAGGGTAAAAGTGTTATAAGGATGAAAATGGAGCGAATTTAAGGAACATATATTTGTTGCAAGCCATCAAATAAAATAAAAGTTATACATGTTACATATCGTAGTAATCTTAACGACTTGAGGAACATATATAACAAGTTAGTTTTACACCAGGGCAAATGGCGTAAAAGCAAATACCCCCCAAATAAAAGAAATGCTTTTTTTTTTTTTTTTTTCAATTTCACCACACATTAAATTTTTGTTCTGGTGTCGCAGTGTACTTTATGAAAAAATTCAGCCTGTCATTGTAAAGTACAATTAGTGATGCAAAAAATAAGGGCTCATGTGGGTTTCTAGCTGAAAAAATGCAAGTGCTATGGTCTTTTTAAAAATTTTATTTTGCCCGGTCCTCTAAGGGTTAAGGAACATATATTTGTTAACAATGGTTTGAATTTTTTACAAGCCATCAGATAAAATAAAAGTTATACATGTTACATATCGTTGTAATCGTAACATCTTGAAGAACATACAAAACAAGTCAGTTTTACCCTTTATCGGCTGTTTTTTTAATCTTCCATTTCAAATTAACTCGAATTCAATTCTAACTTTCATTTACCTTTTTTGGGGGGGAAATTAAATGGGAATGTTAGATGCCTCACCACAAAATCAAAATCAATTTTTAAAGGACTCACTTCAAGGGCCTGCTAATTTAATTTCAATATGTTTCAGGTGAAAGAAGTCACTATTTAGAAGCAGGATTAATCAGGTCAGTAGAGGCAGTAGTGGTGGGTGTTTTTTACATCAAATATAATTTAAATTTGCCTTCTCTTGAACATTCAATTAACTCAAATTCAATTTAATCTTTCATTTAACTTTTTTTTTAATCAAATCAATTTTTTGGAGGACTTACTTTAAGGGCCTGGTAATTTTCTTTCTATGTGTTTTAAGGTGTAAGAAGTCACTGTTTAGCAGGCAGGATCAATCAGGTCGGGAGAGGCGGTACTAGTGGGTGGTTTTTTCATCAAATTCAATTTAAATTTGCCTTCTCTTGGATATTCTTTAAAGGATATAAAATATGAACAATAAAATTCCACAGTCTCTTGAAAGGACTGTATTGTTATCAGTTTTCCTGTAACTTCCAGGATTTTTGGAGAGCTCACCTCACCAATGGGCCTCAATTTCAGTTTTTACATGGTCTCCATGAGAACCACACCCCTTCATGTATAGAACGTTTCTGACCACATCACACACACAAACACACTCTGACATTTAGCGATGGGTGCTGCTGTTTGATTTTCCCCTTGCCTACGCCATCTGTAGTTGTCATAGCCAACGTGATTTCAAAGGGTGCATGAAATTTTTTTTTTGCTTAAAATATGGCTTAATGTCCATGCCAATGTAGAGGAAAGAAGGTTTCCTGGTGTATTTTCAACTTTACATAGAGGTTATATTGTATTTGGAGTTTATTGTTGAAAGGCTGTGATAGTGGCGTAATAATGCAACTTTGGCCTGTTAGATGCACCCAGGCATGCTTCCCCTGCTGTCCAAGTTGCATTTCAGAGGTGTTGGCATAATTTCCTGAGATGTCATTGTGGACTTGGTGACGAAGGCAACGAAACGCGCGTCGGGGTGGTGGCGTCCTGGAGGATATACATTGCATACTATTATAAAAGGTATTTAACTGTCTGGATTCCTTGATTTGATGGGGAAATAATATTTGATGAAGGGTGGATCAGAGACTTATGAATTATCTGTGGGCTGAGTCCATGAATTGAATGCACTTGCACTTTATTATTTATCACATTTACTATAGTGTCCTAATATGTGAATACATCCCCCTGTTCTGTGACATTTGTTGTCGGTCAGAGATTCCAGCATATATGATCTGGTTACTTTAGAAACATCTCCAGGATAGTCACTGTTCTTTTTAATGTTTGGTCTGTCTCTCTTTTATGTTAGTGGTTTTTATGTATATTCAATAAAGATATATATGGTATTTGCTACGAAATTTCAGCATTTGTTCTCTTTTTTTGGGTTAATCTATCTTTAAAGAGTTATTCCAGGGGCCGACAGAGACTGCAGAGGCCCCCTGTGCAAAAAATGTTTTTGGGCCCCCCATAACCTATTTGTATCTCCACCTTTGTGCCTTAAAAGCACACATATGTATGCCCTGGTATCCGGTACATGAGTCCTGGTTTCTCGGGAGGGCCCTACACCACAGATGCCAGGGCCCATTAAAGGACTGTACTGCAGTCTGTGCAGGCCCCAGTGTGAGACTGGGGTCCTTGGGGCCAACCAATAGAACTGATCATGGGGGGCACCCAAATAAAGAGCTTATCAGAAGCAACATGCTGACCTGGTCCTATCCTGTACTGATGGATCTGTGACCACAACTCCTGGAATAACAATTAACTTCAACTCTCTTACACCTCATGAAGCCCTCAGAGAATGCTGGGAGTTGAAGTTTCCCAGGGCACAATCCCTTGAGGTGTCTACTGATTTGTACTTCAAATCCCAGCACATCCTGAGGGCTGCAGACTGCAGTAAATGCTGGCAGTTGTAGTGTTTGCAGCTGTTGTACTTGGAGGGTCCTGGGTGCATTATACACTGGATGCTTTGGGGGGATCAGAATATCTAGCTGAGAGTGTGGCAGTGACCTCAGAACAGCACTAATAGCGGATAGAATAAATGGGCCCTTGATCACTGCTGGGGCACAAGTGGGTGACATGTACTGTATGTGGATGCACAGGTGGGATACATGAACCAGCCTGGCCGGGCACAGCATCCGACTAAAACTAAGAGAGCCCCCAAGGATCAGGGGGCTCGCACTTCCCGGGTGCTGATGGCACCTGGGGGGGCCACAACAGACATGTGCCATGCTGAGCTGACACTGTACAGTCTGATTCCTGGCGGGTCCCAGGAAAGGAGGTTTCTCCTAATAGAACAGGGGTCATACTGACAGCCAGGCTCCGGCATTCGCCGCATGGGGGACTCCTATCCCATATTCTAAGCCTGCTGTAAAAAGGCAGTGCCCTAGAATAAGGACCGCTGTGAAAAATCTTATCGGCGGTCATTGAGAGGTTGAAAATCCAAGATATAGATTACTGTTTTTTGTTTGTTTGTTTTTTAGCTAAATGATTGCAATTAATAATCCAATTGTAACTCCAAGCCTCTGCATGTAATATAAGATTGCCTGGCACAGGCCCTAGACAACAGCAAATCGCTGATGTGTCTGTAGCTAGAAAGATGGCATTTTCAATTTTGTTGCCTATACAGATATCAAAGTCTAAACAGAAAATTGGATGCACATGTCTTTTGAGTGACACTACTAAGAAGAAAGCTATTTTTGCTCTGACACTAGAGACAAGCATAACAATGTGCAGTCACATGATAGAAAACATAAAAGTGCTATAGAATGTTATTGCGGCTTCTACTCTTGTGGTTTGGCTGTTAAATCTTCTATTTATTTAAAGCTGTAATATAAAAATGATTGTCTGAGTTTAGCAGCCAGTGGTGCGTTATTATGTCTGTGGATGTTACTACATATAAGTATGTGGAGCTGTGTGCTTTGCCCTGGACTGATACTGTATGCTGCTTAAAGAGAACCTATCACCTAAAAATCACTGTCCCTATTATTAAAGGTCCTCTCTCCCTAAGTCTATTCCTGAAGATACAGACTGCCTTTGCAGTCTGTATCTTATTCTTTACCTAATCCTCTTCTTCGGTGTAGTAATGCACGCACGTCCTTCTTCGGTGTAGTAATGAACGCACGTGCGTTCCAGCGTGACGTCATCAAGATGGCGGCGCCCCGGCATTACTGCACCGGAACAAAGGAGTAGGTAAAGTATAAGATACAGACTGCAAATGCAAATGCAGTCTGTATCTTTATGAAGTCTATTTATGAAGATACAGACTGCATTTGCAGGCTGTATCTTATACTTTACCTAATCCACTTGTTCCGGTGGAGCAAGGCCGGTGTCGCCATCTTGATGACGTCACTTTGCGTTCCACCGCTGGAACGCAAGTGACGTATTCAAGATGGCGGCGGCCGGCCTTGCTGTACGGAACAAGAGGATGAGGTAAAGTATAAGATACAGACTGCAAAGGCAGTCTGTATCTTATACTTTACCCAATCCTTTTGTCCGCTGCCGGGCGCCGCCATCTTAATTTAGTCACTTGCGTTCCAGCGGTGGAACGCACAGTGACGTCATCAATATGGCGGCGCCCCCGGCATTGCTGCCACTCTGCATGACGGGAGCTTCCTGTCTCGCGCCGGCTCTTTTGAAAAGAGCCGGCGCGAGACAGGAAAGTAAAGTGTGTATATCTAAAAAATACAGTTAAAAAAATAATTAAGTGTATTTGCAAATATTAATAAAATTTAAATGTACAGCTAATTAGCAAAAAAAAAATTTTTGAATTTCGGCCATGATTGGTTCTCTTTAAGTAAAGTCAATTGGGTAGCATTCAATTTAGCATGAGGATGATCAGACTGACCACTGATTTAATATGCTCTGTACTATTAATACTTTAAGGATCATTTAATATGCATTGCAGTGTTCCGGTCATTTCAAGGCTATTTTAGTCTTATTACAGCGACCTTCATGCAGAAACCAGCTCTAATGCTTAGTTTCCCTGTTGATCAATCCAGTTAAAAAGCTACTTACCAGTGCTTTTGCTTTGAGGCCAATAGGAACTTAACATTTGTTTTTTCTCCATCTAAAGATCAAATAGGGATTAGCGTTCAGTTATAATGTGATGCTAGCGAGATGAGTTGGTTAACCATCCAGAAAATGTACTGTCTGCTGAAGCTGACTGCAAAGATATCTTAATTCTCTTATAGCAAAATTGTCAGAGACAACTGACATCTATTCTTAAGAAAGATTCGGCTTTCTTTTTTCTTTTTTTCTTGTCAAATCTGTGTTTATTAGTTTTTTTTAGTATGAGAGTGTATAAACGGTATTGAAAAATAGAGTTAATAAATAACAGAACAATAGGGGGGGAGCATTTCTTTGGAGGGTGGCACAACCCTTCATGTGCTATCCAGAGGTACCCTCAAAGCCATTGTGAGACCATACAGTATGCTGGTGCGGCTAGCACTGGGTTCCTTCTGATGCATAACAATACTAGGTCTCATGTGGCTGAAGGTTCAGCAGTTCCTGCATGATGAAAACATTGATGCTATGGACTGGCGTGCCTGATCCCCACACCTGAATCCAATCCAGCACATCTGGGACATCATGTCTCGTTCCATCCACCAACACCTTGTTGCACCACACACTGTACATGAGTCTACTGATACTTTAGTCCAGTTCCGGGAGGAGATCCATCAGGAGAACCATCTGCCATATCATCAGGAGCATGTCCAGGTGTTGTAGGGAGGTCATACAGGCACGTGAAGGCCACACACACTACTAAGCCTTTTCTTGAGGCATTTCCACTGAAGTTGGATCAGCCTGTAATTTGGTTTTCCACTTTGATTTTGATTATCATTCCAAATCCAGACTTCCATGGGTTTGGAATATGGCAGCCTTGTCCAGCCAATAAGCAGTTGGAGTGTAGACCTGCTCCAGCCACTGATTGCATGACAGTTTTCTGGTGTAAAATAGACGCAAATGTTTGCACAACCCTCATTTTGCACAACAAAATGTGCAACCTTTCTGTGCGTATGCTCCAAAATTGGAAGTATTGAACAAAAATTTGCTCTGCTAGGCAGTTTAGTTTTGAAGAAACTTTTTTTTTCAAGGAAATGCTTTAGAATTCTAGAGTGAGCAAATACAGATCTTAGATCTGTTAGAATTTACAGTACATGTGTCAAGAATGTACTATGACGAGATAAGTGACTATTAATTAATAAAATATTAATAGAGATGAGCGAAGCGAATCTGGCGAAGTGAATATGGCAAATCAAGAGTTGATATGAATCGCGCTGTCAATTCGCTTTATTCGCTCACAAGAAAACACAATGGCGGCCACACACACTTTCTGGAGCGTCATGAGATGCGAGAAAGAAATTAACCATAATCCCTAGCGCCTGTCCATTTAGCTGCAGACCCCTCGGTGATGTCAGCACCTCCCCCCTCACCTTCTATATAACATAGTTCATGAGCAGAGGTGGCCAGTCGGCTGTGTGTGAAGGAGAGAGCAGGATGGTAGCAGGCAGTTAGAGCAGATCAGGGAGAGACTAACAGAGCGATATAGGGACAGAGAGGAGAGGAATGATGAAAATTTGATGATTGACATTTTTTTTTTAATTCTGATTTTGACACTTTTACAACATGCTTTATCAAATTCAGCCTTCTGTAATAGTTCCAGTGTTGTAGCTACTATAGAGATCAATGCTGTATATATATCTCTACTATAGAGATCAATGCTGTGTATATACACAGCAAAGATCGATGAGATCGGTCATAGATTGCTATGGCCTGCTGCAGACGCTGAAGCCCCGCACGGGCAGAAGAACGGATCTCCCCCCGCGATCACATCGGGGGGGGGGGGGGGGGGGGGAGATCCGTCCCACTAGACACCAGGGGCGTGAGGTCTGAAGCCTCTAAGTGCAGCTGTCAGGTTTGACAGCTACACTTAGAGGCTTAATTAGCCGGCGTGGCAACGGGACCCGCGACGGCTAATAGAGGCACTGCCCGGCTGCACATGTCAGGCGGGATCAGCGCCGTTCAGAGTGGCTCTGAACACCCCCCGCGGCACCATGACGTATCAGATACGTTATGGGTCGCTAAGGGGTTAAAGAAATTCATAAAGATTCTATTTGCGAATATTACCGATTTTCACCAAAAGTTTGCGAAGCTCTTGAAACAACTTTCCAGCTACTTTGCTTAATTCCTAACTATAGTAAATACTAGAAAATGTACCCGGCGCTGCCCGGGTATAAAGTGTCAGTGTGTTAATTAGATTTGTTCTAAGGTGCCCAGGAGGCCAAGCTAAAGGCATTGTTTCATCTGAGTTAATCAGTGGAATTAGTGTATACCTGTAGTGCATAGTTGGAGGGGTTCTGTATACCCACAATGTATAGTTTTTAGGGGTCTCGCATATCTGTAGTGCATAGTTGGGGGGGCTGTATACCTATAGTGTATAGTTGAGGGAGGTCCTGTATACCTGCAGTGTACAGTTGTTGAAGGTCCTGTATACCTGTACTGTATAGTTTGGGGGTCCTGTATACCTGTAGTATATAGTTGGTGATGTATACCTGTAATGTATAGTTGGTGGAGGTCTTGTATACCTGTAGTTTATAGTTTAAGGGTCCTGGATACCTGTAGTGTATAATTGGTGGAGGTCTTGTATACCTGTAGTATATAGTTCGGGGGTCCTGTATACCTGTAGTAAATAGTTTGAGGGTCCTGTATAACTATAGTATAGAGTTGGTGGAGGTCCTGTATACCTGTAGTGTATAGTTTGGGGTCCTATATAACTGTAGTATATAGCTGGTGGAGTTCCTGTATACCTGTAGTATATTTGGGGTCCTGTATACTTGTAGTATAGAGTTGGTAAAGGTGCTGTATACCTGTATTATAGAGTTGGTGTAGGTCCTGTATACCTGTAGTGTATGGTTTTGAGGTCCTGTATACCTGTAGTGTATAGTTTGGGGTCCTATATACCTGTAGTATATAGTTGGTGGAGTTCCTGTATACCTGTAGTGTATAGTTTTGGGGTCCTGTATACCTGTAGTGTATAGTTTGGGGTCCTGTATATCTGTAGTATATAGTTGGTGGAGGTCCTGTATACCTGAAGTATATAGTTGGTGGTATATAGTTGGAGGTCCTGGTATATAGTTGGAGGTCCTGTATACCTGTAGTATATAGTTTTGGGGTCCTGTATACCTGTAGTGTAAAGTTTGGGGTCCTGTATACCTGTGGTATATAGTTTTGTGGAGGTCCCGTGCACTTGTAGTGTATAGTTTTGGGGTCCTGTATACCTGTAGTGTCCTGTATACCTGCAGGGTTGTATTTACCCGTATGGCAGTGTTATTCAGTCACAGTGTGTCGGTATTGGTCATGTCTGGTATGGGGGTGTTATCCAGTCACAGTATGGCGGTATTGGTCAGGTCTGGTGTGGCAGGGTTATCCAGTCACGGTATGGTGGTATTGGTCAGGTCTGGTATAGCGGTGTTATCCAGTCACAGTATGGCAGTATTGGTCAGGTCTGATATGATGGTGTTATCCAGTCACAGTATGGTGGTATTGGTCAGGACTGGTGTGGCGGTGTTACCCAGTCACAGTTTGCCGGTATTGGTCAGGTCTGGTATGGCAGTGTTATCCAGTCACAGTATGGCGGTATTGGTCAGGTCTGGTATGACAGTGTTATCCAGCACAGTATAGCGGTATTGGTCAGGTCTGGTGTGGCAGTGTTATCCATTCACAGTATGGCGGTATTGGTCAGGTCTTATATGACAGTGTTATCCAGTCACAGTATGGCGGTATTGGTCAGGTCTGGTATGACAGTGTTATCCAGTCACAGTATGGCGGTATTGGTCAGGTCTGGTGTGGCAGTGTTATCCAGTCACAGTGTGGCGGTATTGGTCAGGTCTGGTGTGGCAGTGTTATCCAGTCACAGTATGGCGGTATTGGTCAGGTCTGGTGTAGCAGTGTTACCCAGTCACAGTTTGGTATACCTGTTGTGACCTGTATATACATGTACTGTATGGATGGAGTAGGGGCTCCTGTATATACATGTACTGTATAGTTGGAGTAGGGGGTCCTGTATACATGTACTGTATAGATGGAGTAGGGGGTCCTGTATATACATGTACTGTATAGATGGAGTAGGGGGTCCTGTATATACATGTACTGTATAGATGGAGTAGGGGGTCCTGTATATATATATATATATATATATATATATATATATATATACTGTATAGATGGAGTAGGGGGTCCTGTATATACATGTACTGTATAGATGGAGTAGGGGGTCCTGTATATACATGTACTGTATAGATGGAGTAGGGGGCCCTGTATATACCTGTACTGTATAGATGGAGTAGGGGGCCCTGTATATACATGTACTGTATAGATGGAGTAGGGGGCCCTGTATATACATGTACTGTAGAGATGGAGTAGGGGGTCCTGTATATACATGTACTGTATAGATGGAGTAGGGGGCCCTGTATATACCTGTACTGTAGAGATGGAGTAGGGGGTCCTGTATATACATGTACTGTATAGATGGAGTAGGGGGTCCTGTATATATATATACTGTATAGATGGAGTAGGGGGCCCTGTATATACATGTACTGTATAGATGGAGTAGGGGGCCCTGTATATACATGTACTGTATAGATGGAGTAGGGGGTCCTGTATATACATGTAATGTAAAGATGGAGTAGGGGGTGTACCAGTTATTACTGTGGATGTTGTGAGGCAGCTTCCCTAGCAACCACAACTCCCTGTGAAAATGAAAGCAGTAAGGCTAGGTTCACACTGCGTTTTCAGCATCCGTTTAACGGATCCGTTTTTTTTAACGTCCAGAAAAATAGGGTCAGCAACGTTTTTTGGTCCGTTTTGGTCCGCCAAAAAAAACGGATCCGTTTTTTTAAATAATGGAAGTCAATGGAAAAACGGATGCACACAAATGAATCCGTTTTTTGCAATCCGTTTTTCATGCGTTTTTTGCAAAAAACGGATGCGTTAAACGGATGCTGAAAACGCAGTGTGAACCTAGCCTAATCCTATTGGTTGCTAAGGCTCCAACTGCCGTGTCTGCTGCAGCTAATTATATCACCTGTGTTTGCAGTGAGGAGATTTTCCCATTCATCTCTATGGGGCGCCTCTCTTTCCCCTCCCCCTCCCCTCCTGTACATCTGGCGGGGACGGGAACTTCGCAATAACCTTCCCGGGCACCCAATGTATCTGTGTGCCAAATTTGGGGTCAAACGGTTCAGGCGTTTGGAAGTCTATAGAGGACAGACAGACAGACAGAAGGACAGACAGACAGACAGACTTTGATTTTTATGATATAGATACTTTATACTAAATTAGTGAACAATCAACAATAAATAGTAAATGGTGGACATTAATTCAGTTACAGCAATAAGCGTAACAGGAAAATATATTGATGATTTAAGAAAATATTTATTATAAATGGAAGTGTTGACTTCTCTACAGGAATAGCTGAGTCGTGGAAGGTGCTGACTTAATAGATCACAGGTCCCATCTGTCTTTGGGTTACCTTGTTACATTGGAAGCCGTATTCAATCCCCTAGATAATTTGCCCACCTGAGCCACATTATTATAGCCATCAAGCAGCACGTTCACTATTACTTCAGCCATCCATGCCTGAAAGTGATTCATGATTTGTTGTCAACACTTTAAACCCCACTCATTTGTCTTCAAAGTTTTCATTTAAGTCCTTGTTTTATGTGATTTCGGGAACAAAAAAAAAACCGTAAAATAACACCTACACTGTATATCAGAAAAAAACATTTAATGTTAATAAATGTCTTATTTTATTAAATGGATGATGAATAATAATTGATGATATAATAATCAGCATTATCTAATAAATTAAAAGAGAAAAAAAGAAGTACAGTGCAAATAGAATGCACAAATTATTAGCTAGCTACCTACCAAGTTAATGTCTCTTGTATTAATGTACTGTACTGCATTAAAAAAATAATAATATGAAAATGTAATATAAAATAGGTTTATTTCTTATCCACATAAAAAATGTTATTTATTATTTATTTATTATTTATTATGGTGTTACACAATTAGTGTTAGGCTATGTTTACACAACGTCAAAAATGGAGAAAAAACATCCGATTTCGCTATTTAAAAAAAAGTCCATTTTTGCAGCAATTTAACTGACTTCAATGCAGTTGCATTGAAGTCAATGGGAAAACGGATGTCCTATGCACATAATGCATTGAAAAACGGACGTTTTTGCCGCGGACGTCAAAATAATGAACATGAACATTATTTTCGGATGTTTTTTTCAAAATATTGTTCACACACAGTTCTTCTATTGTCACCGTTCTTTCTCTGTTTTTACTATTAAATTCAATGGATTTTTCAATTAAGCCACAACCAAAGGGCAATTAGTAACCCCAAACTAAGATAATGTGCAAACACCCGTCCTTGCACTAAGGGGATGCCAGGCTTCGAAAAACGTCTGTTATTTTAGACTCAAAATAACGGTCGTCATGTTAAACAGAGCTGAAAAAAACATTGTGTGAACATAGCCTTAGTGTAGTACAGATAAATGATAATATTACTACTTACAGTCAATGTTGTGTAGGATGCTTATTTATTACACTAAAAAGACTTTAGGCTTTAAGAGTACTTTTGACATGTCATCAGGCAAGAGACCCGCTGTGATCAGGTGATATAGCAGGGGAGAGAGTTCTAAAAATATAAGTCTATGTCAAGATTTGTAGCCAGGTCTCAACCGTGAAACCCACTGTGATCAAAATAAATTTTTTATGACAGGTGTAGCTGAATGGCGCTCCTGTATATACTGAAGAAGGAAGTTTGACGTTGAAAGGGGGTGGCATACAGCCGGTTAGCCAGCTGTAAGGGATTATGGTTAATCCCTTGCACCTGCCCTCTCACTGTACTGTCCCAATACATTCTGCCATCTTTATGAACTTTTTAGAAACTTTTAAAATGTTTTAGTTTGGTCGCAAACTAAACATTTTGCAAAGTTTGTAACAAATCTTCATTCGAGAAGTCCGATTCACTTATCTGTACTCACAATAAAAGAATTTGTGCATATACAGTGTACACACACAAATAGTTTATCATTACACATTTTTCATTTACTGGTGATATCAGAGAGATTCCAAAAACAGTTGTGTGATAAGTGAGAGATACAAGGTTCTTTTTCTGTTTTTTGTTTTTGTTTTTAATAGGTCCACCTATTTAAAGTACAACCCTCAGTTCTAGGCAAAATGATATGAAGTACAAAGGAGCAATTTCATTTAAAAAAAAAAAAAAAGTTTTGACATATCCTGTATTGGCATGTAAAAAATGTTTGATTGGTCAGACCCCTTTAGATAGTTAGCGACAGAAACATTTTCAGAAGTGATGTAACCAATCCACTACAAACATTGCTAAGGCATAAGTTTTATATCATCTCTCTGAAAAATGTCTTTAAATAGCAACAGCTTTTCTATATTATATCACCATTTACAAAACGTAAAAACACAGAGCAGATCAGCAATCTCCAAAGCATCTGTTAACCAAATTATTAAGTCCCTTTCCAGGCACTTATTACAAGCTTTATTTCTTGTCCCTGTCCTTGATTATTTGAATTTAATGATGTTCTGGAACTCATAATACTGCCATCATGCTTGTGTTAAGCGAGCTTAGAGCGCAGAACATAAGGGTGCTTAATCGAGCTAGATGTTCCACCAAGCACCTTGTGGTGCTTAGGTAAAGGTGGCTATACACCATCAAAAACGAGTAAGTTGTCATTTATATCCCCCCTGCCCTACCTGAGAAACCTATTACATTGTTTTGTTCTAATGTTTGTATATTTCGTCCCTTGAAGGGATGTTTAAATGAAATATACAAAAATTTGAATGTAAAAATACAATAGGATTTTGGAAAACAAAGTAGAACTCTGGTGAAATGCTGACAATTGCGAGCAGGGGACACTAGGTTAAATGCTAAAGTCTCCCGTTGATTTTATTATTATTGAAAAATGCTCAACACAAGTAATGAGCACTCAAGTGTTTAAGTGCTCACTCAACAGTCGTCATAACCAAATTTTCAGGCTACAATGTTAGGTTTGTATGTTACAGGCTCATAATTGTGAAGGACAAGCAAACAACAAACAGAGTTGTTAACAACATCTATTCCTATCACTTGTCTACCAGAGAACCTAAGCAAAACTACATTCTAAATATGCACTGCCAATCTAAAAGCAACACGTTTTTATTTTAAACACGTCAGCAGGAAGAAAAATACCCTACATTTTTCCATCACATGTAATAGGGATTTCATCTGGGACCAATGATGATTAAGTGGTCATTGTTAGAAAACCATAATTGAAACTGTCAATATACTGCATATATGGTATACAATGGCCTAGCCAAAAATCTATTTGACTGCTGCTCTTAATATAGGCAGAAAACCATTTACAGTACTTACGCCATGCTCTCTAACACTGCTACATAATGCATTTAAATAGCAAATTACTCATTCATAGCACCATAATATTGCAAACTCCACACTTAGATCTGTTCGTGTAAAAGTACCCTATCACTTAAAGGGGTGCTCCAGCGTGGGGGCACTTTTTTGGGGGGACCGGGGAGGAGGTGGCTGAAATAAAAGACGTCCACTTACCTCCCCGATTCCAGCGGCGGGTCCCGCATCACGGTGCTCCGGTGCCCGGTTCCCGGACGCTTCCTGGTGTCTGACGCCGCCCGAGATGCTACGTCTCCGGGCCGCTCAGCCCCTCAGTGAAGGAGGCGGGATCCGTTTGAAGTCCGCTCGGATCCCGCCTCCTTCACTGAGTGGCTGAGCGGCCCTGAGACGTAGCGGAAGCGGGCGGGAACCGGGCACCGGAGTGCAGTGATGCGGGACCCGCCGCTGGAACCGGGGAAGTAAGTGGACGTCTTTTATTTCAGCCACCTCCTCCCCGGTCCCCCTAAAAAAGTGCTCCCATGCAGGATAACCCCTTTAAGCGCTCGTTTAGCGAACCACAAGTCATGTTTTTTTCTTTAAATGATAGACGTTTAGACACAAAAAAATATTGCTACAAAAAGTCGTTAATATGTGCAAGCAACTGAATGGCGAGCGTTTACACTTCAAGCGATTGATTTTAAGGTCAGCTCAAAAGATGCGATTAACAACATATGAACAAATTTTCGATCATTGTTTGGTCATTTACGTTGTTATTATTGTTTGCACAAGAAGATTATTGCTCAAATTTAGATGATTTAACAATTTATTGCACGATAATCGGCCTGTGTAAAAGGCCCTTTAGATACTAAATTACATATATAGAGCCTTGTGCTCCTAGTAAATACAAACCCAAGTACAAAATAAATATAGCCCTCTGACCATGTCCCTCCCAGAAAATAAGACAACCTACCAGACTCCAGAACAAATAAAGACCCCATATCAACTACTCTTTCAGTGCAAAGGTTTCCGTTAAGCCGATTTATGTATTTAGTTGTCAGATGTTGATTACATTAATGACATTTTTTGTAGCAATCTATAATTTTAGTTACAATCTGTTACTATCTTTATGCTACAAAATTCTAAAAATCTCAGACTATTTTAAAAAGAATTATAAGTAATCATTACTAATTATACCGAGGTTTTTCCCTCATTCTATAAATAATGTTTGCTGTTCTCATAGCTCTTGCTGTTCAATAATACAATTTCTATTGAATAAATTTGCCACGCATATTAGATAAATAACCTGTTTATAAGATGATATCATAGCTTTTTCAGCAAAACAACTTGTATAGAAGATACTTCGGATGACCTTCACAGATATGTTGTCAGATGAGAAATACAATATTGTGTTTCCCTTAGCTGAGCAACATTTGCTGCTCCATAGTCAGTGGACTGTAACTGTTACAAGTCAACTCTTTAGACTCCTTTATTTATTTATTTTTTTCTTGTTTTCCATCTTGAATAGGTAATACACTTTCAACAAACTCTGCATACATCAGTAGTACAAGCCAATGTAAGGAACGTTTTAGGCTGACCCATACGAGCGCTTATGTTGTAAATTGGCATTTGCTAAGAAGATCATTCATGTGGCCCTTTTACTTACATCATTGTTGGCCACACATTCCCTCATGTGCTCAATCGAGATGAGAAAACATGCCTAAAATTAAAGTTCACACAAATCTGAACGATCGGCATTTGAACCTCAGTGGATGCACCCCGAGCACTAACTTAAAAACATAGATACAGCCTATGTGAACCTGAACTTTTGCTCACCACTAGTGGTCAAATCTCACAACCACAGGTACATTTAGGCCAGGATGGACACAGACAGTGAACCCTAAACTTGTCCCCGTTTGCTGTCCCTGCCTACTCGCCTTAAACAATCCTAAGTGACTGATGAAATCCACAGAGATGGTACCTTACCTGTGACCTGTGAAACACAGAAGAAAGATTAATAAACTTAGAAATTATATGTAGGAGGCCAGGGATCTGGTCCAGCACATGATTGGACAGAAAGACAGTGGAAAGACAAGATGTCAATCACCTGGGCAAACCAAAGTTTTTGACTGTGAAATGGCCAGAGGGAACTCAGCAGGGAAGAGACAGGTGCTGCAGATAAATCAAGCACAAGCGATTAAAATTGTTGTGTGGCTGAGGAATACCTTACTTACCACTTAAATATGCTAAAAAAGATGAGCTGCATTTTGAGAGTGCAGTAAAACAGCTAAAAGCCTGCAATCGTTTAGCTGTTTTAGTGCAGTTTATTAAAGTTTGGTTCGGCATGGACACAAACTTTACATTTAATTTTGGCGAACCTGCCAAACTGAACTTTTGAAAAACTTGCTACTTTCTAGTGAAGATCCTTTGTAAGTAGAGTCTAGTCTAACCAGGCTGAAATCCCTTTAAGTAGATATATAAGCCATAGAAACCAAGCTATATAACTGCTTTAAATGCTTTAAAGCCAAAGTCTTTAATTAACCTGCTAACTGCAGTATCCGTAAAGGCATTGTATGATTATTGGATTTTGCAAAAATAACAGTTCAGTAAAGTTACAGTTGGTTCACAGAAGTCTGGAGTTCTGAATGCACCTGCACTGAAACAATTTATTGACAAAGGAGTGTGTCGTACACTAGGGACACCTAACATTGCCCCCCTGCCACATGACATATGGTATGCCCTACTGCACCCAGCGAGCCTTTTACTATACCATCTGATGCAATCCTGGTGGCCCCCCTATAACAACATATGCTTTAACTTGCCCAATCATCAATACCCCCCTCCCTCTGACACACTGTTAATTAATTGTGTCTGTGTCATCTGCGGTGGGGGCCGGCTATCAATGATAGCCGGGGACCTGCCGCAACTCTCAGCAGCGGAGCTGCGCTCCGGTGCTGAGAGTTAACCCTATAAATACTGCTGTTAGCATGACCGCAGCATCTGCAGGGCTCCAGATAGAGAATTCTCCCTCTACAGAGGGAGAATTCTCTCTCCAGTGTCCATCTGGTAGCCATGGAAACCGGAAGCCTCATCATTGTTATGATCCCATAAGCTGATGTCCAAACACGACCTGGGCATTGAGGCATCATTGACCCTAGGTCGTGAAAGGGTTAAATCTGTAGTTTTATCATTTAGATCCAGATGCACACTGTACATTTCCTATTTGAAAAAAGTAAGGATATTATAGACTCAATAGCTTCTTCATGGCTAGGTCCACTTTTTTTATGAGTCTAAAGGCGGCCATACACCTTCAATAACTGATGGGCAAATGATCGTTCAGCTGTCAGTTAAATCTCCTGCCCACTGCCCGTCCTCCCCATACACAGGAGCTCCAGCATGGCCGGGCACTCCTGTGTTGTCTATGGGGACATCTCTCTCTGAACAAAGGGGTCGGCCATGATTCATCTTTGATATACTCTATTAGTGATGGTCCACAACGGCCCTATACACGCTAGACTGACAGCCAAAGTACGTATAGATAAAGTTCTAGGTGGTCCTTGTTCTTTTTTTATTTGTATTTCATATATATATATATATATATATATATATATATATATATATATATATGCATATCCATTGGCAAAAAAAAAGAAACATAAAACCCCACACATCCAATTATGTGCCATCAGTGGGCTGTGCTACAGGGATTCAGTGTACTGTTAGATACCCACTGAGCTTTTGTGAAACATAGATCACATCAAAAAGGACGTACAGAAAGCATTCCCCCGTATTTCCAGACATGAAAGAATTGTCTCAGAAATGATGTTTCCAGGCATCCTTTAATAGGAAGGAAACTATGATTTTCACATACTATATTCTTGAGCTTAGATCCAAAGCTTCTTTCATCTGTGAAATAACTATAAAATGTATGTGGGTTTCCTCTGTAGCTCATTTTCTCCATCCAGAATTGGGGAGTTTCTTACTGACGATGGGTTGTTAAAAGTTCAGTTTAAGAGAAATGTAACTTCTGCATTACTTTATGCAATATCTCATTATGAATATCATATGCCAGCTCTTTTCCACACCTTTATGTTCTCTAATGTAAAAATAATAATCTATGGGTTTTTACATTTGCACTACATATAATCAGTTGTGCAGTGTCTAAGGCCAGGTTCATATATGATGAGCAAACTTTTCACTTTTTTGTTTGGTAGGTTGACAGAACTGTAAAACTGAGTTTGTGTTCATCCGAACCTTAAAGTGAATGTACCATCAGGCCTGGGCTGAAGCACTGGAGGCGGGCTGACCCACCTCAGTGGGCAGAAACCCCCGCCCCTGAATGACACTGCTCCATTAGAATCAATGGAGCAGTATCATACAGGGGCGGGGGTTTCCTCCCACTGGGGGTGTGTCAGCCCGCCTCCAGTGCTTCAGCCCAGGCCTGATGGTACATTCACTTTAAACAAACAAACAAACTAAAACAGTTTAACAATGTCAGGCATTTAGCCGTTTTAGTGTTTATTACAAGGTTTTCTTCATCACACCTGCCCACATTCCCCCAGCTTCCTTCTTTTCTGGTCTCTGGATTCCTCTGCAGCCAATCACTAACTGATACTCTTTTCTTAAGGGTAAATTCACACGGACGGATCCGCAGCGGATTTTACGCTGCAAATTTGTAACAGCCCGCTCAGCCAATCAATGGCCATGATGCTGTCCCATCTCAGTCAGTCAGATTCTCTCTCTCTCTCTCTTTTTTATTTTTTTATTTATAATGTCTCAGAGGCTAGTAGCTTATAGCAAGCTAGCGGCAGACGCTTATTCTTTAGCACAATACAAACTCAAGGTCATATTACACTAAACGATTATTGGTCATATTTGGCCGATATCGTCCGTTAAGGCCGATAACACTGGTCAACAGCCAAAAAGGTTACGACATGAAAACAGTTGAACTTAACTAATTTTGGGGTGCTGAAATAAAAAATGATGTTCAAATTTTGAAATTGGCTCTAATTTTCAAGATATAGACGTACTTTCTATACTTCTCACAGCCTGTGATACAATACTAGGAAAAGTTTGCATCATCAGTATTGCATCATCAACTGGTATATTGCATCATCTTAGAATGACCAATAGTTATGGTATAAGGCTAGGTTCACACTGCGTTTTTGCTATCCATGTTTTTCATCCTTTTTTTGCAAAGAAAAACGGATGAAAAAAACAGATGCATTTGTGTGCATCCGTTTTGATCTGCTTTTCCATTGACTTCCATTATAAAAAAAAAAAAACACGGATCCAATTCTTTTTAACAGACACAAAAGTAGTGTCAACACTACTTTTGTGTCCGTTAAAAAAACCCAGATCCGTTTCGATCTGTTTTTTTTTTTTTTTTTTTTGGAAGTCAATGGAAAAACGGATCAAAACGGATGCACACAAATGCATCCGTTTTCCATCCGTTTTTTGCAAAAAACAGATGAAGAAAAACGGATTGCAAAAATGCAGCGTGAACCTAGCCTAAGGTATCGGGGTAAATGGAATCCATTGCAGATTACTGTTGGACAGTTATCAGAGACAATCCCATGTATGAATACAAAAGACGTGTAAATGCACTGAGAAGCCATTGTATAAGGACCTACATTCAAGAGTTCAATAAACATAATTAATTAGTAAAAATTCTTGGATCTGCCTGTAAAGTGTAGTTGATTTCAGATAGAACTAAGTTTCCTATGAATATATTTCAAAAGTTTATGAACAGTAAACTTGCTTCCTTATGATTGCAGAAGTAATAAATATGTTGGCTATTATTCTGTATTCTATACAATTCACAAAACAGTAACATCATTCAAAATCATAGAAACTAGAGACAATTAAAATTTTTCCTTGTGATACTTGAATTCAGCACGTAAAAATCATTAAGAAATGGATAATTTTATTTCTGAACCAAACAACTTTTGAAAATTTGTTGACCAGTGTAATCGTCCCGTGTAATAGAAGGCAACCATCAGTCAACATGAACGATGTCAGCTGATCATTGCTGTTGTTTGTCTTTCAACATGTTGAAAGACAAACAACTTACATAGCTGTGATCTGCTGCCGTCACTCCATGCTGCAGCTATTCTCTTGGGCTGCCCAGACGATCTAGCGATCACCCGGGCAGCCCCCCCCCCCCCCCCCCCGCAGCTCCCAGCGGCCTCCCCTGCTCTTACCTGCTTGCTGCCACTGCATGTAATAGCATCGACAGCAAGCACTGAACGAGGAGCAAACTGCTCCTCCAGTCAACCCGTATAATAGGGGTATAGTTACATAGCTTATAAAGTTGAAAAACGCTCCATTGTGTGAACCGACAGGGTTTTCTGCAGCCGGTGTTCAATGAATAGCGGTCGCAGACAACTGACATGTCAGTTTCTTGCGAGCAGCTAGGGATCCCGGACGGAGTGTATACTATGTGTATACACTCCGGCTGGGATTCCTTAGAAGGCAGAACTATGTAAGTACTATAGAAATCACGGCCATTGTAAAAGAATGCACATGTTCATTCTTTGTACGGAGGGCGGAATCCATGGAGTCTATGACACGGGTGGAGCCCACATTAGTCCGCCTGCGCGTGCAAGCTGCAGAATTCACAACAGGTCATCCGTCGCCATTCTGCAGTGTGCACGTACCCTTACACAGTGGGAACATGACCTCAGTTTGTAACCAAAAAACCCTCTTGAGGCAGATGTCAATTTCACTATACCTTCCTGACTTTAAATATTGCACTCAGAATACATTTCCGGGTGAATACACTGCCTCCTGAAATCTAGTACCCATAATTAGTGTTATTATATATTATTAAGGAAAACATCCAGGCCAGTTCTATAGTCTTATGAAATTATTTTTTTCTCTAGATGTAAAGGATGCCCCCTTGGGGATTTTCTGAAGGAGTTTTTTTTACTATATAGTTATAAAAAATACTGTCAGTGATTTTCTTGTCTACTACATGTATAGTATTATCAACTTCAGTAACACTTTATATGCACACTGTAGACGGTAGCAATATAAAAAGCCTGTGTAATACAGATCATCGAAACAGATGTTTACAAGCAGGCAGAAGCCCGGCCTATACAAGTTTACAATCTAAAAAATATAAGTGTACAATTTATGGTATTCCCCTATTCCCAGAAGTTGATCGCAAAGTTATTATAGACATTTATTGCATCTCAAACTGATAAGCCATAAATGTTCCCTCTCAGGAAAAGCCCCATGAGTTATATGTTTTTATTTGTCCAAGTTGTTCTTACTCAAACTCCGAAAACATGTCAGCGGACCAAAAATACTACCAGCAATGAAAACATTTCTTAACTTGTCTATGTTTTAATAATAGAAGAACGGATCACTCATGATTTCACAATAGGAGAAAGGCCAGGAAGGTTCGATTTTCATACAGTTTTCTTAAATGTTACAGTCAGGTGAATTTACAACTCATACTAGTGTTTCAATGCAGTAAACATATTCAATGTAAGTTATCCTCCTTTAGTGGGCCCATGTCACCTCCAAACTAGACGACATGGAATCCGCTTGGATTCTCCATCAAAGAAGTGACATGTGAACACAGCCCCATACTAATAAAAACATATAGGGGGAGATTTAACAAACATGGAGAGAGATTTATCAAACATGGTGTGAAGTGAAACTGGCTCAGTAGCCACTAGCAACCGATTCCACCTTTCATTTTCTAAAGAGTCTGTGAGCTAGTTTCACTTTAAACCAGGTTTGATAAATCTCCCCATGGTGTAAAGTGAAACTGGCTCAGTTGCCCCTAGCAACCAATCAGATTCCACATTTTTTTTTAATCACAGACTCTTTGAAAAATGAAAGGCGGAATTTGATTGGTTGCTAGGGGCAACTGAGCCCGTTCTACTTTACACCAGTTTGATTAATTTCCCCCATAGTCTACAGTCTGTATTACTATTACTATTATTGCTATAGAACTGTAGTCTACAATTACTATAGAACCATAGGGGGTGATTTATCAAACGGTGTAAAGTAGAATTGGCTCAGTTGCCCCTAGCAACCAATCAGATTCTACCTTTCCTTTAAAGAGTCTGTGAGGAATGAAAGGTGGAATCTGATTAGTTGCTAGTAGATGAGCGGACCATTGGACTTTTGGTCCAACGCCATTGGCGCTCTCTCATCATGCCTTTGATCCCGGCCACATACTTGTGCTCCCGCGAATATGCGGCCAGCATATCCCAGGGAATTCAACAGGGATTCCCTGGAATATCCTGGCTGCATATTCCCGTGAATGCAAGTATGCGGCCGGGATCAAAGGCATGCCGAGAAAGCAAACTGCTTTTGGACCAAAAGTCCGAGCAATTCGCTCATCTCTAGTTGCTAGGGGCAACTGAGCCAGTTTCACTTTAATACAGGTTTGATAAATCTCCCCATGGTGTAAACTGGCTTAGTTGCCCCTAGCAACCAATACAATTCCACCTTTCATTTTCCAAAGAGTCTGTGAGGAAAAAAGAAGGAGTCTGATTGGTTGCTAGGGGCAACTGAGCCAGTTTTACTTTACACCATGTTTTACATACAACAAGAAAAAGATCCCATTACGGATCAAAGAAATGCAGGGACAAACATAGATCAATATATCAAACAGAATTTTTTATTTAGACAATTCATATGAATAAAATACAATATATCACATTATCATGAAAAGAAAAAACACACAAAGGAATAAAACACGACCAAACAGATGAAAAAACATACAGGTGGTGAGGGGAGATATACACATATTTTATAGGATCATATATTGCACATGCTATTCAGGATATATGTAATTGAGGGAATGCAGGCAGCCTCCACTAGATGGCGCACTGAATGTAATTATATACAACACTAGATAATGTATAACCTGGCAGAAGCCCTGGAAAGTACGGGAGATACACAATTAAGTGTCTCCCACACAGAAAATAAACTAATGTCTAAAATTTATAAGTAATGGAGGATGGCTGCATTCAATATAGTCCCACTCACCCACTCACCCTACGCGCGTTTCGCGTGGTTTTATCAAGGGATGTGAGCATTGGGGGGAAGCCATGATCTTATATACCACCTTACAACCAATGAGAATTGCCTATGACAGGTGAAATAACTCACCCTAATGACGAGCTGACCGATAGTCTGAAGTTGCATCCTAATGGAGGAGGTGGGTGGAGACCGAGGGGATAGTCTATGTGGTCACGTGACAACGTGCGTCACACGTGACTAAAGGGGATGGTCATACTAGTCATGTGACAACAATCGTCACTTGTAACCGGAAGTTGCGTCAGATCCCTCAAGTCACATGATCGCAATTGCGACCATGTGACTGGGAAGCAGCTAACACAGGCAGGAACTTGTTGTCATGACAACGCCTTGTAGATCACATGACCGCCTGTGTTAGCTGCTTCCCAGTCACATGGTCGCAATTGCGATCATGTGACTTGAGGGATCTGACGCAACTTCCGGTTACAAGTGACGATTGTTGTCACATGACTAGTATGACCATCCCCTTTAGTCACGTGTGACGCACGTTGTCACGTGACCACATAGACTATCCCCTCGGTCTCCACCCACCTCCTCCATTAGGATGCAACTTCAGACTATCGGTCAGCTCGTCATTAGGGTGAGTTATTTCACCTGTCATAGGCAATTCTCATTGGTTGTAAGGTGGTATATAAGATCATGGCTTCCCCCCAATGCTCACATCCCTTGATAAAGCCACGCGAAACGCGCGTAGGGTGAGTGGGTGAGTGGGACTATATTGAATGCAGCCATCCTCCATTACTTATAAATTTTAGACATTAGTTTATTTTCTGTGTGGGAGACACTTAATTGTGTATCTCCCGTACTTTCCAGGGCTTCTGCCAGGTTATACATTATCTAGTGTTGTATATAATTACATTCAGTGCGCCATCTAGTGGAGGCTGCCTGCATTCCCTCAATTACATATATCCTGAATAGCATGTGCAATATATGATCCTATAAAATATGTGTATATCTCCCCTCACCACCTGTATGTTTTTTCATCTGTTTGGTCGTGTTTTATTCCTTTGTGTGTTTTTTCTTTTCATGATAATGTGATATATTGTATTTTATTCATATGAATTGTCTAAATAAAAAATTCTGTTTGATATATTGATCTATGTTTGTCCCTGCATTTCTTTGATCCGTAATGGGATCTTTTTCTTGTTGTATGTGATGCTTTTGGTGCATTTTGGGACTAGTTATTTTTTGGGCGTTTTCTTTTATTTTGGTTTACACCATGTTTGTTAAATCTCCCCAATTGTATCTTTATTATAACTTAATTAAAACATTCAAAATCCATACGTTGCTCTTATACGGGGGAAGAAAAGCATTACAAACTAATAATTATGGTGCGTTTACACAGGCAGATTTATCTGACCAATTTTGGAAGCCAAAGTCAGGAATGGACTTGAAAAGACAGGGAATCTCAGTCTTTCCTTTATGACCTGCCCCCTGTTTATAGTCTGTTCCTGGCTTTGGCTTCAGAAATCTGTCAGATAAATCTCCCTGTGTAAACGCACCATAATTCAAATTAAAAGGGTAGATAAAGCATTCAACTTCTGCAGCTGTGGGTAATTAAACTGTTCGGGTTTGGATAATGTTGCTGAGCCCGACAGATCTGCTCAACACTACTTAGAAATCCGATTATTAGATACATATAGTTTAGACCATATACAGGAATTATAAGTTACAAGTCAGGATAATATCAACTGGTGCTCCCAAGAGTTCGAAAAATCTCTGTCATATGACCTTTAACTCGAAATTATTCTGTGCACCTCATTTACTTCAATTTTAATAAATCTTTACATGCAGAAAGTTAACCTTTCTTATTATAATCAGAGGTGAATATTCATATATTGTACAAAGCCTTTCAAATCATTCATCAATCACCATCTAAAACGGTGTCAAAATGTGGCCCCTCCAGCTGTTGCAAAACTACAATTAGAATCATGCCTAGACAGCCAATGCCAAAACTTTAGCTGTGTAAACATGATGGGAACCTAAGCATCAGGTTGCTTAGGTTGTTCTGGGAGCAGTGGTGCCAAGGAGTTAACCCTCAATGACCTTTAGGAGGATATGTAGTAAAAGTTAACACCCTTCTACAGCCCATTGAGGGTTAACTCATTGATGTGTTGACTGTTAAAGGGGTATTCCACCCAAGAGCTAAAACCTAGCTGGCCTTACCAAGTCCCCCAAAGTATTTTGGGCCATCTCCGGTCTTTCCAGCTGCTGCTGTTTCTGAATTACAAGTTTGTGTTAAAGCCGGTCTATATTCAAGATAGTGGTGGCCGAGAAACTACATCTCCCAGCATTTCACCTCAGACTCGCCATCTGACCACCAGGGATGATTTTTACAAGGAATTTAAATGTCACTGTCAGTATTGACAGCAGCATTTAAAGGGGTAATTAGCCAGCACAAACAATTGGTTTGTGATAGCTAATAGCTGTGGTAGCTGATAGCAGCCAGGGGCTGTGCAGTACAGAGAGGGCTCTCTGTACCCTCTTAACACCACCATGCCTGACAATATGATGGGTTATGAGGTTAAGGTCATAAACTGTTTCCTAGAAAGCATTGGTCAGGACTTTTAAAGGGGTATTCTCAGCTCCCGTAGATTCATCTCAGCACCATTGCATCACACACTCACTTTCTGGTTTGGGGGGGGGAGGTAGCAGTGCAGCGATGCTGAGCTGAATCAGCTCTCCCAATGAGATCCAATAGCCCTGGAGACATGTATGAACTCAGAAGGAGACATGGAAGGTCTAAAAACATTGTTACCAGCTCTCCAGGATCCTGGATACCCTGTGTTTTGCTAAATAGCTTACTTTTACATTCTCTCACCTAACAAAAGTTTAGGTAATGAGAATAATAGTGTGTATAAGTCCTTTTGCCTAGGTGTCACCTCTAATATGTGTCCAGGATGTCAAACATGTTGGCCAGCATTTCTTAGAGGTGAATATGGGTATATTTTTACTTAAAGTGACACTGTCCCCCCCTTTTTGCATTCTGACTTCTCTACACAGGTGTAATGGGTAAATTTAGCAGTTTTCATACCTTATTTTACATCATACGTCATGGTGCTTGTTCAAGTAAAAAGTGATCTTTTATCAACTGCAGATTGTGCTAAGTTGGCGCACAATCGTCATCGGCACACAGTCCCGGCTCCTCGGCGCCCATTGGTGGGCCGACCAAGATGGGGCTTAGACCTTTAGGCCAGCCTATTCCAATGACCGGCGAGGGGGTAGAGCTTATGTGCCTATGACGTGGAGTGGTGGGGCCAACGGTGGTGCTGTGGTCGGGGCTAAGTGGCACTAATATCACGAAGCCCCCGCCCACTTAACACAATCTGCAGGTGATAAAAGATCACTTTTTATTTAAACAAGCAGCATGACGTATGATATAAAATAAGGTATAAAAACTGCTAAATGTACCCATTACACCAGAGTCAGAATGCAAAAAGGGGGTGACAGTGTCACTCTAAGTTTACTAAAGGTAATGTTTCTTTTTTAGATGCAGAGCCTGCCTTTTGTGCATGGTGCTTTATTGTAACACTTCTTAATGCTCTACGATCCCAGCTTGGAACAGTTCCTGTTAAAAAGCAGAAACTATCCCACTGAAAGGGATTGGCCTTTTGCATGCATCCATGTGTTAACTTTTGTAGGCTCTCTAGGTCTACCAAGAATCCAAGAAACTAATCTCAAGATCACAAGTATCAATAACAACCTGTCATTTGTCAATAGAATGATCCATGTGATAAACATTTTATATGCAATATGTAATGAAGCTAAACATACTTTCAATAAATAAATAAGGAAAATTAAGAAAGTAATCAGTTCCAAGTAAAGGAATGTGTGCAAAGAGGCAGAAAAAGACAAGACAATTGCAGCTTTAAAAAAAAAAAAGTAATAAGTAAGAAATTTCCTGCTCTCTGCTCAAAATGTTCAATAATGATTTTTTTTTCTTATGTCTTGTCTTTTACCTCTGCAGTATGCTGCTTGGCTCGTAGTGTGGGTATCTTGGAATGTATTTATTATTTGTTTCTATTTGGAAGCGGGAGATCTTTCCAAGGTAAGTTATTCTTTTACAGAGCTTATAAATATATTATAAATAACTATACATGATTGGAGAAATAACTCTGAATAATCATGAGATTCATTATAATTTTGAGTGTATCAGAGCCGGTTTTCCATTTACCTTGTTCTATTTAATGTCCTTGAGATTCTGAGCCAATCGTCTAAAGCAACATGATCTACCAAATGTATGCCGTGCCGTCAGTTGTACTGTTTTATATACAAGGAAATGGTCAACTTCAGCTTCAAGTGTTACTGTTGTTGACAATAAATACTCTAGTGATTATATAACTTTAGAACAAGCTAGTGGACAATCACTCTTATCATGGTTAAACAATCCAAATATATGGTAACTACTACAAAAGTAATCTTTTTTGTTTGATATTTTTACTAAGTGTAATATTCTTTATGACACATATTTTCTTTGCAAAAAATTATAAAATAGATGAATTACTCTCAACATGACTTATAAAATGTAATGCGAGTAAAATTATTAAAACAAAAAAAACTTAAAGTACAGGTGTTCATAAGCTTAAAACCAAATGTAAAACCAAATGCATAGGATTTCCTATATCTCCAGGCGAGATCCAAAGGAAAGTTTATTCTGTATGTAAAATATAATTTTAGTCACAGAAAACACTATTCACACAGGAAAATATAAAGTAGGCTTTTAATTAAAGCATATTAATTCCAAAAAATACAGGTTAACTGCTGTTAAGCTAGAGATCAGCCGAGTACAGGCAGGAACCTTGGTCCAGGATTCAAGGTTAGATAAACATTTAGAAACTGCAGCACTCCATGTAATCCAAATAGTCTGATAATTAGAGATGAGCAAACTTCAGGTTTAGTCTGTTTAGTCTGTTTTCGGTAATTTCTCAGAAACATTCGGCATTAACTCCCTGTATCTGGAAAAGTTGGTTGCCGCTCTCAGCAGTCCTGTAAAACCTGGATATAGCCTATGGTTGCATCCATGTTTTCCAGGACCCTCGGGGGCAGGTATCAGCTTTTCAGACGTAGGGGGTTTAAATGCCGAGTGTTTGAATTCGGAGAGGATGCCGAACCTGGACTTGAACTTGAAATTCACTAATCTCTACTGATTATTTATCAATAATAATTCATCAAATCCCATGTCTGCTTTAGCTTGCTCATAGAGCCTGTTCAAACAAACTGTAGCGGAATATGATCGGTAGGTATATAAAGATTAAACCCATACTGGATAACTAATGCAACCATTTTTTATAATTTTATTAAAAGATTTTTGCATTTTTAACAAAAGAAGACTAGACAAGGCAACAACATGTTGCACATCAATAGTAACATTGGCAACATGCCTAATATAAACAAAACAAACAAGAAACCGTTGTCTCTTCCAGGAGTCACTAACATACAAAGTACATCATATTGTAATAATCACTTACGGTATCTATTCTTAAAAGATATAACCTTTTTGTCAGGGTCCAGGTCCAGGAGCCTTCAGGGGATCACCACAGAACTTTATAACTAAACCCAAAATAATATACATTAGTCCGAGAGTATGGCGTAAGGTGTGAAGTGGATCAGGGTTATGCCTCTGAGTGTGCATAAGGGTTAGTATCTGCTGATAATATAGTTGGGAGGTGTCCAGGAGAGTTAAGAGAGAGATTAGGGGGGGGGATCTGGAAAGGGAAAGGAGGAAATTAGGGGGTAGGCTAAGCCATTTTCCCCAGTTGGATCTAACCTTTGTACCAGAGTTCAATCTAGACGCAATTGACAATTCCATCTGACAATTGTAGTCGACTACATTCATGATTTCATGTACATTGGGAATAGTAGTACTCTTCCAATTTTTAGCAATACAATTCCTTGTAGCTAACAATATATGTATAAAGATAGTAAGGTCAGATACATTCCAGTCTTCTGTGCCCAACCCTAAAAGGGCCATACCTGGGGTCCACAAGAACGGGGTACTAATAAGACGCAGAAGAATGGAATGGATCCGTGTCCACAGAGGCTTAATCTTTGGGCAAGACCACCAAATATGCATTAAATTACCAGTGTCAGCAAGGCAACGCCAACATAAAGGTGAAGAGGTAGGGTAAATTTTTGATAGCCTATATGGGGTTAAATACCACCTATATAGCAGCTTGCGAGAAGCCTCTAGGTGGTTAATACATCTAGACACTTTTTGCACTGACGTAAAAACATGCTTCCATTGATCTTGTGAGATGGCGCATGCTAGATGCAACTCCCATTTAGCTAAACATGATAGGGTATATGAGTTTTCTTGTAAGGCTTTGTATGCCCGGGAGAGCCCTTTAGGTAACAATAAAGGATTAGTAAAGTACTGTTCATATGCAGGGTTGGTGGATCTGCTCTGATTTAATGGTAGGTGTTGGCGCAGACAATGTCTTAGTTGAAGATATTTGTAAAAATCTCTATGGGGTATGTTATAAGATGACGTCAGCATATGAAATGACTTAAGTATATCATTGTCATACAAATCCCCCATTGTGCTTATACCCTTAGCTAGCCATGCATTGTAGTTGGAGTTAGGGATTAGTCAGTGCAAAATGCTCAAGGGCATAGATAAATAATGGGTTGGGAGAAGAGAAGTCGCAACCCTGGGGTTCGACCACACATGCAGTGCCGCTATGATCGTAGGGGATTCCTGTTGTACTTTAGGCGGCCTAAGTCTGGCCGATCCCAAAAGAGCTTTCAGATTCCCGTCAGGAGTGCAATATGATTCAATATCTACCCATTGTCTGGATTTATCATTTGCCCACCAGTACCTAAGCTGATCCACCAAATTAGCATAATAGTATGCTTTCACATCTGGACACCCTAATCCTCCATCTGCCGGTGATAAACATAAAATGCGCTCCGAGACTCTCGCTCTCTGTCCACGCCAAACAAAACTATTAATAACTTTTTGTATACGCTTCAGCATGAATACTGGGATTTTAACCGGAAGGTTCCTAAAATAATAAAGTATCTTGGGAAGCATAACCATTTTAGCAGAGGATATCCTGCCTATCCAAGATATCGGTAACTTAGAATATTGCGCCACATCCTTAGATATATCGGAAATAAGGCTGTTAAGATTTTTCATAACTAGTTTGGACAATGGAAAGGTTAGGGTAATACCTAAATACGGAACTGAACCGTCGGACCAGGCATAAGGGTAAAGTGATTGTAAATGAGAGCGTAGACTTGGTGGAATGCCCATGTCTAGAATGAGGGATTTATTTGCATTAACTTTATAGTAACTAATAGCTCTGTAACTCTGCAGTATACGAGAAACATGGGCAAGGGAGTCAGCAGGTGAGGAGAGACATAAAACTATACCATCAGCAAAGAGCCCAATACGGTGCTCATGCTTACCTACAGATATACCCTTAATCCCATGTGCAAACCTAATAGTTTGGGCCAGTGGTTCAATGGCTAACACAAATATGGCTGGTGACAAAGGGCAGCCCTGTCTCGTCCCGTTAGTTATCTTAAACGGGCAAGACAGGGTGCCAGAGGAAAATACTTGAGCAGAGGGTGAGGTGTATAAGGCCATAACTGCTCTAAAGAAAGGGCCCTGGAAACCAAACTTGAGTAGTACAGATTTTAGGTAGCCCCAATGAACCCGGTCGAACGCCTTCTCCGCATCCAACGTTAGGAGCAAAGAAGGCGTTCGCCGGTGTTCAGCTGCTGAAATAATATTAATCATTCTACGGGTGCCATCCACTGTTTGTCTACCTTTCACAAAGCCCACTTGGTTGTTGTGTATTATTTGGGGGATAATGTCTACTATACTATGGGAAAGTAATTTAGAAAATATTTTTAAATTCGAATTCAATAGGGAAATTGGGCGAAAGAGGGTATATCAGGTTTTTTACCCGGCTTAGGCAGGGTGATGATAAGGGCCTTTAGCATTTCGGGTGGGAAGGAACCTGAGGTCATGGTAAGGTTAAAGATTCTAACTAAATACGGGGTCAGGATGTCTTTATAATGCTTAAAGTACTCGTTTGTGAGTCTATCCGGCCCTGGGGATTTGTTGGACTTAAGTGTACGGATAACAGTTAAGACTTCCGGGGCTGTTATGGGTTGGGCAAGCGTTTGTTGCTGTTCCAATGTAAGGGAGGGAAGGGATATCTTTTTTAGAAAGTTATCTATGTCGACCTGGGTTGGCTGAGGTGTAGACTGATCACGGGATAGATTGTATAGGGAATCATAGTATTCTGCCATGACATCTGCTATACCCTTGGGGTCCATGATCTTTTGTTGCTGTTTATTGAGCAGGTATGGGATACGGGCTCTAGTTGCCCAATTGGACAAACACTTAACTAGTAAGGCAGATGGCTTATTACCATGCCAGTAATAGCTAAGTTTCATCCTCTTTAGAGCATAATCATGTTTATGAGCCAGAAGTTCATGAAGCTTCTTTGTTAGAGTAGAAATTTCCTCTGCATTTGGTCCATCGAACTGTGTTTTATTTTTCCTATGTAGAACGCCTAGTCTATCTTGAATTGTAATTAGTTGTTGCTGTCTCATGCGTTTGTCATAGGCGGCCTGTTTGATAAATTGACCTCTAATGGCTGCTTTATGGGCGCACCATAGGGTATAGTCTGAGACTGTGTTGTTATCATTAAAAGAGAAATACTCAGAGAGTGAGGTACTGTAGATACAGCAGGGGAGTAAGAGGGATGTTGTAAAATATAATTATTCAACCTCCACACTGAATTTGAAGGAGAAGTAAATTGTTCTTCTATTTCTAGAAGGATGGGTGCGTGATCGGACCACATGATGGTTCTAACAGCAGAGGAAAGGATACGAGGGAGGTTAATATGGTCTACTAAAAAGTAGTCTATCCTCGAGTAGGACTTATGAGCATTAGAGTAAAAAGTAAAGTCCCGCTCTGATGTATGCTGTAGGCGCCACACATCGTAATATCTATGTGTATGTAACGTGTTAGTAAAGGATGACGGCTCAGACCTTGATCCCGGATTGGTAGAGTCCATAGACGGCCACAAAGTTTTGTTGAAATCTCCGCCTATGATAACAGCGCCATGTTTGAGTACATCCACTTTAGCTAAGAGATGCAACAAAAATTTGTGCTGTTGTTTGTTTGGAGCGTAAGCTGACACCAAAGTATAAGGGGAGTTATGAAGCTTACATTGCAAAATCACAAACCTGCCGTCTTTGTCTATTAGTGATTCCGTAATGGATACCGCAACAGAATCCCTTATAGCTATAGCGACTCCACCTTTTTTTCTTGTGGCGGGCGCAGAAATTATAGTAGGGTACTTTTTATGCTTCAGGCGGCTAATATCCTTATCATTTAGGTGAGATTCTTGGATATATAAGGCATCAATGTTTTGGGAGGTTGCTTCTCTCCATATGAGAGACCTTTTATAGGGCGAGTTTAGTCCCTTAACATTCAGGGACAAGAATTTACCATTGTGACCAATAGGAACTAGGGTTGTAGCCGCATAAAGAAACAAAAGTACCCAAAGTACATCAGTTAGATACCAATATGCTAGGATAGGAGCATTGACATACCTAGAGGAGACCAGAACAGATGAACAAACAGATGTATGAACAACAAACAAAAACATAGACTGTCTCAACAAGACAGGGAACCTGAGGGGAACCATTGTGAAGACCAAGGGTCTGTCCATGGGGGACATATGAGATAAAACTCAACGTCACTATGTCCTCACAGCCTTCATGGGAATGAAGGACACCCAACCTGAAAGAAAAACTGTTAGGGAAAAGAACTGTTAGGGGAAAGAAGAGGAATTAAAAGAAATGAGAAAGGCATCAAACGCTGTAGACTCATGGCACTCGTCATCTGCTCGGTCCGACCATAGACCATTCCGGATCCAAGCGAGGTGGTGATGGTCTTTTCTCAGCTGCTGTGGATGGTGTTGAAGACAAAAGGTCCTATTCTTTGCAGAGCTGCAAAGCCCCGGCTGGTGTGCTCACCATGCGTTTGGTACCGTCTTTCGTTATGATCAGTTTCATTGGGAAGCCCCAGCGATACGGTATTCCATGTTCCCTGAGCACTTTGGTGCTGTGCGCAAAGGCTCGCCTTCTTGCCATAGTGGCCGCAGAGAGGTCAGCAAACATAGCAATCTCACGGAAGCGTTCCGGAAGTACAGGTTGCCGTCTCATTGCCTCCATTATTCTTTCTTTGACATGAAAGAAATTAATTCTCAGGATCACATCCCGTGGGATATCGGCAGGTATACTTTTCGGTTTAGGCAGACAATGGATCCTATCGATTATGAGATCGGTGTTAGACAGGGAGGGCAATAGAGCTGTAAAGAAATCAGTTGCGAATTCAAGCAGAACATCCGGTCTAACTGTCTCTGGAATACCGCGCAGGCGCACGTTATTCCTGCGGGAACGGTCTTCAACGTCCGCTAATTTTAGTTTTAGGGCCTCTATTTCTTCCTCCATGTTGTTGGTGGCATCTGCCATTGTATTATGTGCCGCTGTGAGCTCCGCCATTTTGCTTTCTACATGTGCCATGCGTTCACCAATACCATCCACATCTTTTTGTAAAGAAGCACACATTGTCATGAAATCCTTATGAATGGAGCATTTTAAGTCCTCTAACATGTTGCGCATCATATTTACAGTGAGGGGAGCATCCCCCGCCATTGTCCCTTTATGTGCCCTGGCTGTAGATAGTGGGGAGTCATGACACTGTGGGCTCCTCTGTAGGTTTTTCCACGACATAGGAGTAGGAGGCAGAGAGGGAAAGTCCAGGTCTACCAGGCATTTATCGCATGGTGGGGAACCGCTGCCTTCACAAGCAGAGTATGCCACTACACTGCCCTGTGATGGGAGAGCCGAGGCTGGGCTATTGTCTGTGGATGGTGGTAAGGATAGCAGGGGTTCAGGTAGTGAGGCATGTCCGCTTACCTCCTCCATCATCAGGTTCTGTAAGTGGGAGCCCGTGGAGTCTGATCCTCGGTGGTTAGGTGCTTGTGCTTGTGGCGTAGTTATATACACAAAAAGGCTCACTGGTGGATAAGACACAATAACCCTGTATAACAATATAGGGCACAGAAATTTACCGCAACCCCGGGCGTCACTCCACCAAACAACCAGAACAACCCACCAACAGAATGGATACACAACAAAAACTATGAGCATAAAGTCTGAATAGTATCAAAGTTTATTTACCATGGTACATAACACAACATGATTAGGAATAAAAATTACATAAAAATTATATATATATTTCTAAAATAACCACTCAATGATAAAATTTCCATATATATAAACAAACCCACATAAAATGAATGGTTCGCCAAGTTATGAGTGTGAAGACTTGTCTATTTACATGTCAGAGATGTGTAAACATAGCCACCCTATTAGTACACGGACTATATGATTATCTGCAGACAGTACAAGTCTTCCATAGTGTCTAAAACTCACCCATAGACAAGTCTTCACACTCATAACTTGGCGAACTATTCATTTTATGTGGATTTGTTTATATATATGGAAATTTTATCATTGAGTGGTTATTTTAGAAATATATATATAATTTTTATGTAATTTTTATTCCTAATCATGTTGTGTTATGTACCATGGTAAATAAACTTTGATACTATTCTGACTTTATGCCCATAGTTTTTGTTGTGTATCCATTGTGGCGTAGTTAGCATGTCCGGCGCGCGCCCGGTGCCATCTTGGACGGGTGCCGCTGCTGTTGTAAACTCATCCACCTTCAAAGAGCTTCTCTTCTTGTTCTTGCCCTTCGACATGTTGCTGCCGGTGGTGTAGCACAGATTATGCTGCAGACTATGCTATTTGCGAGGTTCGGGTGTCGAGTTTGAGCCGGTTTCAGGCCGTGCAAGGCAGGAGCTCAGCGTACACGCAGCTTACTCCATGAGCAGCAGGACACGCCCCCCAAGGTTGATAATTCTGCATGAATACTGATCATAACATACAAAATACATATTATGTTATGCTCAGGTGTTATAGTTGAGTGTCCTTAATAATTCAATTATTCATGTCTCTTGAGATTTGGCTCCATGACCTTACCACATCTGGGCACTAGGATTTTTGCCCATTGTGCAATAGTCTTGCAGCTGGTTCTGAGCTGCACGCTGAGCATTGCTGTAAGCGTGTTAAACAATGATGTGCCGCTCCCACCAGAAATGGCCACTCAGCATAGAGTTTATGCAGACTGGCCATTTTAGATAGAAACAGATCATCATTGGATGTTGTGAAAACACTGAAAGGAGTGCAGAGCAGCGGGGGAGCAGGACAAGTAAGTATACATTCCTAACATGTCCTCCGCAGCCGGGGCTAAGTATGATTTTTTTTCCCTGACAACCCTTTTAATAGCTTTAGCAGTATGCTTGGGTAATTTTTCCGCTGGAAAGTGAACTTCTATCCTAGTTTAAAGTGTACCAGTTATTTGTAAAAACTTATTACATCATAGCAACATGTTTTGATCGACCTGAATGTTTAGAACCGTATCGATTGGGAGAACAAGCCTGGCTGCCTGTCACGTGACATCAGTCAGGCTCGATAGACTTGTAGACTTGATGATCATGTGAATGGAGCCAAACGCAGTAGTCTCACTGTGTAGCAAGTTAATGGCATCTGAGACGTAATAACAAGGTCTGGCCACCACACAGCAAATGGAGGAAACTCCTTCTAGCCCTATTCACGGTGTAATAGGGCTGAGATTAGGGGTGCTGGGTGTTGGCACTCCGCCAATCTCTGACTAATCAGCTATCCTGTGGATAAATCATCAGTGTGTTTTGCCCGGAAAACAGTATGGCTGACAACATTTTGGAGTGATTGAAAATGTGTATGACTTATGTCATGTTTATGTTCATTAGAGTGGTTAATATTTGGAATTTAGCAACCATTTACATTTCTGGTATACAACTTTTTTGTTACATTTGGCTGATTCACGATGCTCACACCACCTTTGAGAAAACCAGATTTACTGTTTTACACCAATGACGTGGCATATATCATAGTGGACAGAACTGGCATACTGTAGATATCTGTGTGGAGCCCAGGAGCAGATTTATTAAAGGACCAGTGCTTCTTCATAAAATCAGCAAAACGAACGGTGGCTGTGACAACACTCTTAGAATGTCACTACCTCCCCTATTGTTATTATACAGAATGGAATAAATAAAACATATAATATTGGGCTAAATTCAAAAGATTTTCCTAACTTAAAACATTTTCACAACATGAATAAAGTGTCAGTCATACCAAGTGTTTGGTCCCTGTATTGTTAAGCTTCATACAATAAGGCTAATGATCCAGCACTGCAATAAAACTTTAGATTTTATTCCAACTTTAGGTTAAAAATGCAGACATTGCACCATAATGCAGCACACCACAGAGGTTCCAATGTCTTGTCCCCAGGAAGCCAGAAATGGAACGTGTGGAGTCCTCTCTAAACCCACCCGACCCTTTTTCTATTTTAGGGACAGCACATGGTGAATTCCTCTTTTTTTTCTACTTTATTCACTTACATACTGCATTATTTACTGTTTTCTGGATGGGTTATGGGATATATCTTCTATTTTAGCTTATGTGCTTTCCTCCTGGGTCAAGTTGGACCAATGTTGACATTTTAGTATTTTTAATGTAAAGTGGTAGCTAGAGCTTGTCTCCCTAGCTTTATTGCTCCTGTACTTTCTGCTGTTTACATTTCTATATTTATTATTCTCTATTTAGTAAAGAATTGTCTTGATGTGCTACCACTTTCGTGCATACGCTTTTTCTATTGGGCTATCCTATAGTGCACATGGGCTAAGTTTCATACCTTCATCCTCAGCACCATTTTCGGATATGAGCAGTTTATTCACTATGCTAATTAAGCTTTTTGGTGCACTGGGGTGGGGCTACCGCCCTCAGTGCAATGCTACACCCTGATTGACCTGCCCCTTCTAACAACTATTCATTAGGAGTCGGGGTGGCTTGGTGCACTGAGGCCGGTAGCCCCACCCCCAGTGCACCAAAACGCTTCATTAACATATTTAATAAACTGCTAATATCCTAAAAGGTAAAACAATTATCTTAATCTTCAGTGCAACATATCAGCAGGTTAGATGCTTCTAACTGCTGATTGTTTCCCTTTCGGTGTGGGAATAGCTTGGTAGGAAACAATGGTAGTAGTAAGCATCTATAGGTTTTAGGTTATCATTTATTGCTGTCATTTAAAATTTAAACAAGTGAAAGTTTTTTATATATATATATATATATATATATATATATATATATATATTTTTTTTTATCAATTACTGTTTTATTAACAAGTTGCATAAATAAAACTGTGCCTAATATCTCTGTTTAACATAGCAGTTCTGTCTCTAATGCATCTAATGGAGTGTAGCCTGAATTACATTTCTGTTTGAAATGCTTGATATTCACTTAGCAAAGATAAAAGAAGCCTTTGAGGCTATTGTGCTTTATTAGCTGTCATTTTTGGCATATTGCTTATTAGCCAGCTATTCACATTTCACACTCATGTTTTCATTTTGTGCATTCATAGCTGAGAAATAAATATGACACCAACCCGTAATGACACTCATAAGTATTTCCTCTTGTTAGAAAATGACATGTCGAGGCTGAAAAATATATTACATTAAATTGGTTTAAAATGGAGAATAAAACATACCCTTCAGGCAAGTAATGATATAAAGTATGACTTTATTCCGAAGCCACCACAGGAGGTAGGTTTATGGTGTTCCTTTGTATTGGCAGAATTCAAACCTATTAATGTCACTTTAAAACAACATAAATTATGCTCTATATACTTCTATCAAATGTGATGGAGTCAACCCACGAGCTTCCTGTACTAAGCATTGCCAGAGGGACTTTTAAAATGTGTACATATTACCCTTGACTTTTTAATCTGATTTTTTTTTGTGTACTTTTCACACTGCTACAAAATTTGTCCTTTTATCCATTCTGACCTTAAACCAATATTCATGCGCTAAATTAAATAACATGGTAGTTTTGTTGTAAAATGGTAATATGCTGACCCCAGGAGTGCTAGGGCATCCACAGCTGTGTGCCTGCCCATTGTACTTAGGTGGTGGGTATACTTCTCTATCATTTTATCTCTTCTTCTTCTTTACACAAAAGTTAAAAGGATATCTAATTGAATTATCTTTTATTCTCTAAAAGCATTTCCAGAGCAGGAATGTCACAAGTAAGAAAAATCCTTTACTCTAACTCCGGCTTGCAGCCCTGCTTGGGCTAATGAATGTATGAGAGAATTTTAGATAATGCAATTCACTGATTTATGACTTTATATTCTTCTAAATTAGAGGGGTACTCCAAGGATTTTTCTCTTTGAAATGAACTGGTGGCAGAAAGTTATATAGATTTGTAATTTACTTCTATTTAAAAGTTTCAAGTTTTCCAATAATTATAAACTGCTGTATGTGGCGAATTCCTCACTTAATGCAAGGAGGACATATAGCAGCTGACAAGTACTACAAGGCTGGAGATTTTTAAATACAATTAAATTACAAATCTTTACAACAACAGTTGATTTAATTTCCCCCCCCTTTTAAGCGCCCCTTGACATTAACCGGGATTACTAGAAGAAGAGAAGTAACTTTTAGTATTTTCTTTCTTATTATCTTAGGATAGATATATGTTTATCCCAGGTGTTTAAATTCTGTTATTGTAGATTTACCAACCACCTCTTCTGGAAGTTTGTTCCAGGTATCTACTACTCCTTCAGTAAAATAATATTTTCTCACGTTGCTTCTGATCTTTCCCCCAACTAACCTCTCACTGTGTCCTCTTGTTCTTGAGCTCAGTTTTTTACTAAACACACTCCCCTCTTGAACCTTATTTAGTCCTTTAACATACCCCTTATTTAGTCCTTTAACACTCCCCTTTCCCTTCTTTCCTCCAGACTATACAGATTCAAATCCTTAAGTCTTTCCTGATATAGCTTATGTCTGACACCCTCCACCATTTTTGTAGCCCGTCTTTGGACCCGTTCTATTTTATCAATGTCCTTTTTTAGATGAGGTCTCCAGAACTGGACACAGTATTCCATATGTGGCCTCACCAGAGCTCTATACAGCGGGATCACAATCTCCTTCTTCTGCTGTGTGAAAGTATTAGTCTTTCCTTTATTTTATTTTTTTCTGTTGGCATTTTTTTGTGTGGGTGTGTTTTTGTGGCACTTATTTAGCCCAAGAAAAGACAGTGAAATATTGTGTCTGGGGGAAGCTTCAGACAACTTACCAAAGGTGCAGTAAAGATTAGTGAAGGTGACTCCTGACATTAACACTGGGTAACTGAATGAAGCAACCATGGAGTACTGTGTTGCCGTGTTTTGTGTTGTATTGCAGTAAGGGACTGAAAAACAGCAAGCAGCGGTACCATCATTTATATAATATATATACATCAATGTGAAGGGGATGCAAGACTCACCAGTGTTTGCACCCCCTTTATTGGTGGGGTACCCCGAAACCGACCCCATCAATCTGGTATGAATAGCTTTTCCTAGGAATAGGCCTTTAATAATTACAGAAATGTTAAATATTTTCATATGCAGGTGAAGAGCTGTTTTAACAAATAGTGCCCCATTAAAGTGGTATTCCAGTTAAGTAAAATACATGCTTTACAATCCCTCCTCCTGGAGACTAACAATTTGTTCCATACTAGTTATTACCTTTTCAGTTTCCTTCCCTCAGCTCTGAGCTGCTGATGTCTACTGAAGACAGAAAACTGTGTGTGAGCTGTTCACTCCATCTCTGCTCTGAATACCTCCCCCCCTCACCTTCGAGACTTTTCATATATCCCTGGCCTGCTGTCTCTATATCTCTGCACTCTGTAATGCTGTGAGGGTTAATCTAAGGTCAGGCTGCTGGTGACCTCACTGTGATTAACCGTCCCGGCATTACAGAGTGCAGAAAAAGTCGGCCAGGGACACTGCTTACTTGAGTCATTTCGGAAGGGAGGGAGAGGGAGGGGTTCAAAACAGAATATGAGATAACAGCACATGCACAGTTTTATGTGTTTTCAGCAGAAAGCATAGGCCCAGAACTGGGGTAAAGATATTGAAAAGATAAAAACAAGTCTGAAATGAATTGTTAGTCTTAGAATTATTAGAATTATTTAACATGTGTTTTACCTGATCAGAATACCCCTTCAAATTTAGGGCCAATAATTTATAACAAGAATGGTAAGATTTCACATGAATATCATAACACAAAGGGCAAGATTTATTAATCTGTCTGAGACAAAAATCACATACATTTTTTGTCTCAGACAGATAGTAACCAATTACAGCTCAATTTTCAATTCGCAAACTGTGATTTGTTATTGTCCATCTCCACAAAGGATCTATAAAGCTTAGCCACAATGAACACTAGATTCTTTGTCACCGTTGATTACTTAGTTTGGTGGGGCAGCCAACTCGAGGGAGAATCCTAGTTGTTCCAAAAAAATTTCATTTAAGGATTATGGATGGCACTGTGGTCTTTGGAATTCATCATACGGACAATTAGTATCCTTTGGACACATGTTGATAGTTCTCTAACTAGCCAGCCAACACCCTGCTCTCTACTGAAGAGGGGCAACAACCCCAAAACAGCTGTCTGCAGTTGGAAATGGTTTTATACCTTTCTCCAGATCTGTGCATTTACATAATCCTATCTATGAGCTCTACAGGCAGTTTTTTTCCCTCCTCATAGCCTGTTTTTTGCATCTATCTGTCTATCTATCTATATATCTATCTATCTACATAGCAAAATCCGCAGCACACCAAAAGTAAATGCAAAGGTGATTTATTCCATCTAAAAGTGCAGGTACAAGTTACAATGTAAAGGATCTCCAAAACAAAAATACAGCTTTTGTCCTTATCAAAACAACCCCCCTCCGACACACATAAACTGAGGTCCCACCCCACCCACAGTGCAAGAAAAGCATTACATAGAAATCACAGGAAGATGTGAAGAAGAACAAATCCTGAAGGCAGGCAGAGGGTCATGAGTAACCACTTTCCGGCACCTACACAGCAATAAAATTTCCATAAAATACATATTACATTCTCAAACAGTGGTTAGACAGTCCACGGAGCTAGGGCAAATGCACTCAAGGGACACAAGAGAATAATATATATTATATAACCAGCTTTTTTTGTAGAAAGAATTCACTTCCACGGTACACTAGTGGGAGAACAGATACTTTCCACCATACAAGGGCTTCAAAAGTCATCTGAGGGACCACTATATCAAACTCCTGGCCTCCCCTAAAATCTCAAGTATTTTGGTTAGCCAGTAAAAAGAAAAGCCTTCATCCGTATTGGTATTAACTAAACCCAGCACAGTACACAGAGGCTAAGTGGGAATATTAATGCCATATACTCATGTGATCAATGTCAGGACCTCCCTACAATACCTTTCAAGGGCTATGCAACTCCACGTCCAATGAAGAATGTGGGCATCTTAAAGGGTAACTGTCATATTTTTTTTATTGCATAAATCAGTAGTATAAGCGATTTTAATAGGTTTTATCAACCAAAAAAAGCCTCCTTCTGTACTCAAAAAGCAATCTCCCAGCCTCCCCCCCCCCCCCGACTTCTTATCTGTGCATTATCAGGCAAACACGTCTTCATTACAGAGAAGCCAGTGAAGACAGGCTCTGCTCTCTCCATTCTATCCTTATGGAGGGGGGAGGGGCCGAGGGAGATGAGGGAGCAGGAAGCGGTGACATGAAGGTCAGCTGTTTGTAGACTGGGCACCTAAACCGCAGGATTCTGGGGTCAGAAAGGTCAGTGCTTATCTATGAACATACTGAGAGAAGATTGCAGGGTGTTGTGCTGTGCAAGACTTCTCCATGCTCAGTAACTCCTAATAGCCCCTCCCCTCTCCATAGCCACATAATGGAGTCAGAAATCCTGCTTCTTCTGAAGTGAGGGGGGAGGCTGGGAGATTGCTTTTTCAGTCCAGAAGGAAACTCTTTTGGTTTATAAAACCTATTATAGAGTTTCTTAAAATCGCTTGCACTATTGATATTTAATGTTTTTACAAAAATGGCCCTGAAATAATAGTTACGCTTTAAATATCTATTATTGCCATAGTTAATATATAGTTGATTGGGCAGGGATGGGGCTTAATGGCCTCTGTGACACTCTCCACCGCAGATAAAAAATAGACTATTGAAAATGGTATTACATGTCCAATTGATGGTGGTGAGAACAGTACATACCAAAACAGGGGTAACAGTATCACTTAAAAGCCTTTTCACCCCTTCAATTTACTTACTAACAAAATGACAGAATTTTAGAATAGAGATAGATAGATAGATAGATAGAAAAGAGAAAGAAGCCACACACCCAAATATTGATGAATGGGTGCTTGCCGAGTCAGTCCTTTGGCCAGGGATCCCCAATGTACGTAGCAAAATCCGCAGCACACCAAAAGTAAATGCAAAGGTGATTTATTCCATCTGAAAGTGCAGGTACAAGTTACAACGTTTCAACTCACTCCAGAGTCATTTTCAATGCTTGAAAATTACTCGGGAGTGAGTTGAAACACCTTTATTTTTTCTATGTTTATGTCTTTTTTTTTTAACTTTAGAAATTTTTATTTTATATTCTTATAAAAAGTTAACAAGGAAACAGGATAAAATCCAATTCCTCTCATACCACTATACATCAATAGACCTAAAACCCTCCCCAATCACCTACCCCCCCAACCTAAGATTACCTTGTGCTATAGTAACCCAAACCAACTAAATTTACAAATACATTAATCTTTTAAAATCTTGTGTGGTTACAACCCGCAGGGCATCCAAACTCTTATCCTATATTCCCTAATCTCCTATTCTCCTCCACTCCCATTCCTCAACCTACCATATATTAGTTTTAATCAACCACACAGGCGGCGGCGCAACGCCCCCCCCCCCCCCCCCCCCCCGGGGACCCGAGCGGGACAAGGGACCGAGCGAGACCCAGCCACACAAACCCGTTCACATCTTACTCTATGCTTTGACTTAGCCTCTTATCCTCCGCACCTCTCCTCCATACTGCACTTGCTGTCAGACCTACCCCAACGGGTACCTCGGGCAGCCGGCTATTCCCCCACTCTCACATTGAAAGACTAGGACCCTGTCTCTCCAGAGCCCCCAGTCTCCAACCCCGATCCTTCCAGTGGACATCCACCACCCATATATTATGAGCAGCAGGTGCCTCCGAATAGGTGGGTTATACCATACCTCCATCCGACTCATGAGGCTAACACTCAACAAGGCTTAAAAACCTAAAGTGGTTCTAGGCCCATCGCTCCCTTCATTACTCATCGCGGCGGCTCCAACCAGTTCTTTTTTATTATTTGACAGTGCTCTTACGGCTGGACCCCTCACCCCCCAATCCCACCCCCGCTCCCGGGCCGGCACGGGCGGCACCGCGCCACCACCTCATTCATCCATCATGCTCCCATCCTTATTACCTTTACAATATAGATGCCCTGAGGGCACCACGCAAGTTACAATTCTTATTTCATAACCTCCCATTTATTACTTAACCTCCCCAAATGGATTACCGAAACACATTGTATTACAAAAAAGGAAAGGAAATAACATTTGCAATCCCACCCCCCACCCCCCTCCTCGGCTGGCAGGATAAAAAAAAAAAAAAAAAAAATTCTAATTACTATGACTACACCAATATTCCTCCCATTGCGCTAATTGTTCTATTAATTTAGCCTCTTTCTTTTTCTTAATATAAGTGTTATGCCAGAGTTCATTCCGTAGAATTGAGGTACCCAATTCTTTCCACTCCCCAATCCTTAAAGGATTGGGCGACATCCAATTCCGCAAAATAATCACCCGTGCTGCCAAAAGAAGCATGTAGTTTACCTTTTTTGTATCTTTAGACATATGCTGTTCTTCAAACATCCCCAGAGTTGCTGAGATATATTCATCTTCAGTTACTAACTCAAATAAATGTGTCAAAACAAGAAAAACCTCCCTCCAAAATTTATTTATCACCCTACATTCCCACCAACAGTGTTCTAGTGATGCATTGTCAGCTCCACATTTACAGCAACCAACCAAAACTCTTTTTTTCCATTTATTAATATCACTTGCTGTGTAATGCAGTCTATGAGTGCAAAAAAACTGATTTATTGTGTATTTTTTATCTGTGATATATCTGCATGCATTAGTGTATACTTTCGTCCAGAAAACTTGATCCTTATCACCAATTATTTTCCCCCATTTCTTCTGTGAAATAATTACAACTTCTCTCTTAAATAAATTACTATATATCTTATACATTTTAGTAATTTTACCCTTAACATTGCCCGGTGTACCTACTATTTGTGCCACTCCTTCTGAAATTATTACATTCATATTTACATTTGATTTCCTAATAGCATCTTTTACTTGCATATATCTAAAATAACATAACGGTGCTCTCCCATCACTATTTAACTCATCATATGAATTAAAATTCCCATTTGTGAAGAATTGACAAACATATTTCAACCCACGTCTAATCCAGTACTCTGGTTCTGGGATTTTCGCAACCTCTGGGAACTGACTGTTATGCCACATTGGCGTGAAGGAATACACTCCTTCTTTTTTCCCACCCTTTCTCATCACTTCCCATACTTTAATCATCAATTTATACGTCGTATTTCTCGGATGATGTTCCCTTAGTTTCAACTCTAATACCTCAAAAATATCTTCCGCACATCCTTTTTGATCTTTCACCCACATTTCCATAAATTTTACTCCTCTCCAATTCACTAACCACGCTAAATTAATGGCAATGAAGTAACAAAAAAAATCGGGCACTGCTAGTCCCCCCTTCTCCTCTGGCAATCTTAGAGTATCTATTTTTAGCCGCACTCTTTTTCTGTTCCATATAAGTTAATTTAGTAATCCATGAATTTTTTTAAAGATCTTTCTATCTAGCCACACCGGGGATCCTCCTAACATATAATTCAACTGCGGTAGCCATATCATCTTTATTAGTCCCACCCTATCTGCTCTTGACAGGGGGAGCCTATTCCAAATTCCCAATTGCTGCTTCATCTTTTTTAACCTTGGGTGGATATTTAAGCTTATATATCTGCCCATATCTGCTGCAATCCACACCCCTAAATATTTAAACATTCCATCCCGGCTCAATACTTCCAAGTCTGTCTTACATTTCACTTTAACCCCGGGGTCCAAGGGTAGCAAGACTGATTTCCTCCAATTAATGGTTAACCCAGAAAGCAGGCCGAATCTCTGCAGTTCTTCCATCACTCTTTCCAGACCAACCTCCGTGTTCCCCAAAAACACCAATAGATCGTCCGCATAGAGAATTCTCTTTACTCTTTACATTAATTTTTAACTCCTTGTATGAATATGTTTATTGTTTTGCCTAAGTATTACTTATACATATACTGAGCACACTATTTACCATCCGATACTGCAAGGGTCTTGTGGAATAAAAGGCTCAGTGTATTAGTGTATCAGCTATATCTCTAGCAATAACAGTGTCTATTTTATGTGTTTTAAACACTAATAAAATAGTAAATAATTTTAAGCTTTCTTTGATTTCTTTGCATATAACATTCAGCAGGAACAGTTGGAGACTGTAAATTACTTTCTATGGACTCTAAGGACTAGAGTGTTTCCAGGTGCTGAACAGTTCCTTCAGGGTCCCAGAAAAATAAAATAAAGCCACCCTCACCTGGTGCCCAAAGAAGGAGCTCATCCTGACACAGGTAAATAGCAGTACAGGACATGTAGTATCACACTGTGCTGTAGAGAGGAAATACTAGGCACACAGCAGTACAGGACATGTAGTATCACACTGTACTGTAGAGAAGATACTAGACACACACATCAGTACAGAACATGTAGTATCACACTATACTGTAGAGAGGAGATACTAGACATACACAGCAGTACAGGACATGTAGTATCACAATATTTTGTAGAGAGGAGATACTAAACACACACACAGTACAGGACATGTAGTATCACACTGTACTGTAGAGGAGACACACATCAGTACAGGACATGTAGTATCACACTGTTCTGTAGAGGAGATACTAGACACACACAGCAGTACAGGACATGTAGTATCACACTGTTCTGTAGAGGAGATACTAGACACACACAGCAGTACAGGACATGTATTATCACACTGTACTGTAGAGAGGAGATACTAGAAACACAGCAGTACAGGGCATGTAGTATCACACTGTACTTTAGAGGAAACACACAGCAGTACAGGACATGTAGTATCACTGTATTGTAGACGAGATACTAGACACACACAGTAGTACAGGACATGTAGTATCACACTGTACTGTAGAGAGGAGATACTAGAAACGCAGCAGTACAGGACATGTATTATCACACTATACTGTAGAGAGGAGATACTAGACTCACACAGCAGTACAGGTCATGTAGTATCATACTGTACTGTACAGATGAGATACTAGACACACATAGCAGTATAGGACATGTAGTATCACACTGCTCTGTAGCAGTTGAGAGGTGATAATTAGAGTGATACTGTAGAGAGTTGATACTAGAAACACAGCAGTACAGGACATGCACATAACAACCACTGTATGCTAACACTACTACCTCTGTTTGCATTTATCTCGTAAAAATGTAGATATACTCGATCTTTATACTATGACAGTGAGAGTTGACACTAGTAGCTAGATAAGACAAAAAGATCAATCTCCTTTCCTCTGTAGAAAGACCTCTGCACAAGTCACAGAGGTCACAGATCATGCATAGAAAGCTGACCCTCATAAAGAATAAGATCTGGAGATGCTCATTGTGTTCATGGGGCTTGCTCTAATGCATATCACTTAATGATGTTAAAAATAGCTTAGCCAGATGACTTCCCTATAATGTATTAAACACAAAATATTTCGTATTTCAGAACGGCTGTAGTTGTGCAAACAACGTCGATTTCACAAATAAGGGCCGTTGTATTGAAATACGGCTGTTGTTTTTACATAGTGTGAACTAGTGATGAGCGAATACTATATATATATATATATTTATTCAGAACAAAAAATGTTTCAGTATTGTGATCTTAATATTAAAAAAAGGTTAGGCAATATATTTTAGACAAAATAGCTCCAGTAGTAAAAGTTCAGCACAAATTCTTTCCTATGAAACAGCAGCCACTAGAGATAAATTCAGAGACAAAACTGTGTAATCCTGACAATAACTGTGATTGACTAAACAATAAAATAGGAGGCAATAAAAATACAACAAAATGTTAAGAATAACGGGCTGACAAATTACAGTTTATTACAGACAAAAAAGCAGAAAAAAATGAAAATAATACACAGAAATTATCATATAATAAATTGGATTTGCACGAATTTGCACAATTAGATTTAGAGTGAAGCATGCCAAGCTTATTAAGCACATTTCTTATATGTTCATTTAACAGTGTAATTAACACTGTATACAGAGTAAGGAACATCCTGTCAACATTTTGCCAGGGTTGGGCGATTGATCTTTTATAATGAGCAACTTCATTTAGAATTGCTTGATTCAGAGCTATAATATGTACAGAGCTATGATTTTGTTGGAACTAAGCGGAATGAAAAAAAGAGAATTTTAAGACTTAACTGTTTACAGAATGCATTAGAGTAAATCTGCCACCCCCTGACCACCCACTGAGCTGACAGCACTGCTGGATAGATAGCAATAAAAACATTAAGAAAATACCTATGTTGCCTGTGTCTGTGTTTTTATTTTCATGAAAAAAATGCCTTTATTTAGGCCATGAATAGTGTCAGGGAGGCGGGGCTTGTGATTTCTACATATGCACATTGCATGTCACTGATTATACAAAGGGGCAATACATAGCACAGTCATAGTGATGCTAGGGCACTGGGAATAATAAGCCTCACCGCTTCGACTCTATTTATGACTTTTTGAGTGCTTTTATTGTTATCTATACAGTGATACCACCAGCTTGGCAGATAGTAAAGGGGTAAGGGATTCATAAAAAAAAAAAAAATTTGGAAAAAAAATACTTTGTTAAAATACAGTATTAAATGTTGGACTTTAGTCTTTCGCAGGGATCTTTGGGCACTAACAAAGCTGGGTTTCATATCCATCATTATTAGCACTCACTAAGGTATAGAAATATATAAGATGGCCACTAACTTCCTGTACTATAGAACATAAGATTTTTCGTTTTCATCCCTGGGGAGCTGTTTTATTAGTGCAGTAGTTTCCATGGATTTAAGACTGTTTGTATCATTATGTTATGGATTACATCCTCTGGGCATACTCTAGAGCAGTGTTACTCAACTCCAACCCTTAAAGAAGCATTCTGATTTTTTTTTTTATGTTTTCCCTGGCAGCAGGCTGACACATATACCAACCATTGAAGATTGGTGTCCCTACACACAATGGGACAATTATGGTCTGGTCTACATTTATGCTCCTTCTCTGACCTTATGCTACATTACTCACTGCCGAAACAAGACTTCTATAAATTTCTGCAAATACGACATTACCTGTCTGGTGAAGGTGTGCCTGAGTCTTACCCCAAGACGCTTTATGAACTTTTCTTTTACAATCCCAGGAAACTACAGAAGGGGACATCTAAGGCTTATCAGGCCATTTGTGATGCCACCCAAATAATGGATCTCCCAATTATGCAGAAATGGCACAATGATCTGAATGTGCAGATCCCAATAGAGGACTGGAGAGCTTCATTTAGACTGCCTTCCCTGGTGTCCAGATGTACTAATCACCTGGAAGCAGCAAGGAAGGTTCTTTACCAATGGTACTACACTCCAGAGAAACTAGCAAAAATATATTCTACATGCTCGAGCCTATGTTGGCGTTGTGGGACGGACACAGGCACACTACGTCATATTCTGTGGGCGTGCACCATGATAAGGCCATTTTGGAACTCCATTAATCTGCTTTTATCTGAAGTCCTGGCGAAACCTTTTATATGTGACCCACTGATTGGTCTCCTACATATTGGAATTATAGACCTTCCTCCAGATGAGCGTTCCCTAGTTTACCATGTTTTAGCAGCATCAAAAATCGCCATTAGCCGACATTGGAAATCTCCAACCGCCCCCACCAAACAAGAGGTGATTGCCTCAGTTAATTTTAATTGTCGAATGGAGCGTTCTATAGCGGCATATCACCACACTAGTGTAAAAATGGATAATATATGGCACAAATGGATGTCTTCTAAATACTACCAATATTAGCACACATTACTCTTCATTACTCTTATTATCTGTGTGTAAGCGGGTTGTTTCCTTTCTTTCTTCTCGTTTGGTAGACCATGTTGGTCTCTGGTTGGCCTCCGTCAAGGCCTCTAGTTACAATAACATAAATGTATGGAAAACTTAGTCACTCCGTACTGATGTATATTGCGATTGCATTACCCTACAAATATACATGTTAAGGATTTACATACAATGTGCAATGATGTCAATATGCCTTGTAACCTGAAGATTATTACCTGATTGTGACTAATAAAATATTTTGAAAGAAGATTGGTGTCCCGCGGCACGGCTTCATTCCAGTCCTATGGCGCCGTTCAAATCCCATGGGTGCCCAGGTGACCTCTTTGCCAGCTGGCACACAGTTAAGGAGAGCGGTCTCATAGAGATGCATTGGAGACCCTTATTTCTGGCCTTTAAAAGTTTTATAGAAAGAAGAGGGTGTAAAGAATTATGACGTCACTGTCAGCTGTATGTGAACAGCATTGTAGGACTGGAATGATGCTGCGGCACACAAATCTTCAATGGTAAGCATATGTGCCAGCCTGCTGCCATGGGAGACATTTTTTTTAAAAAGCGTATTGCTTCAAATGCTTTACGCCCCCACGAAAGGTCATGTTTTGAGGATTTCCTTAGTATTTTACAGATAATATATAATTATAATCAGTACATTAGGTATTACTACAGCTGTTCTTTGTACTTGATAACTGGCCTTGAGAAACTCCGCTGTAGAGGTAGCCAAAAGCTTGGGTTTTGGCAGATTACTTGCCAAGCCACATGAATTACAATGTTGCTTATATTGATTTTAACTCTTGTGAGTATGTAAATACTAGCCCTTTGGTGCTGTTGTATGAGGGAGATTTATTAAAGCAAATGTACCATCAGTACATTCACTTTAAGCTTTGCCCACAGATAGAAAGGCGCCGGCGGGGGAAGCCAATGCTGTTCTTTTTAAACTTCAGCCCAATTCCCATGTACAGTTCTGTTCTATTCTTGGGCACTGGCCGGGGTGAAACATTGGAGGCGGGCTGCCCCGCCCCCAGTGGAAGTAGACCCCCACCTTTCTATGACGCAGCTCCATTGATTCTAATGGAGTCGCGTCTTAGAGGGGCGTGGTTTTCTCCCACTGGGGGCGGCCTGGCTAGCCTCATGTGTTTCAGCCCTGGCCATGCCCGGGAATAGAACAATGCCATTTACTCGTGGCAGGATACACTGTCAAAATCCTGTCACCATGCTCCCAGTTTACGCCATTGTATACAATGCAGTCAATGGCATATGCCCTTACAGGGAGAGCGGCAGTATATACTGCCGATTTCTTCTTCATTCCACTCCACTCACTGCTTGGAGACAGTCATATTTAAGGCTATATTCGAACTAGGTAAAAATTACAGACTTTTTTGGACAGCATCATTTCACAGCAAATACCGGCCATTATTTTATAACAGTGGTCGTTATTATACACTTAAGGGCTGTTATTTGCCATGAAATGATAACCGGCAAAAAAAGATAGCCACCAATTTTTCATAGTAGGAACACTTTTCTGAAGGTTTGGGTTCTTCCAAAGCAATTTCCCAGCATCTTCCAGTGCTAATTTGCATACTCCTGCTTTTCAAGTCACAAGATTCCCCCCCCCCCCCCAAGCCTAACCCAAAGGATTTTCCCAGCTTTAATTACTATTTTATCGTTTATTTTAATTAGCTTTTGTTGATCTTTAAATGAAGCTAAAATGAAACATGTTTACTGACCCTTAAGCTATACACATTGTAATCAAATCTAACATAATGAGTTTCTCTTTTAGTGTTTAACATATGTATGTTACTGTATATTCACTGCTTACAACGTTACAGTTTTATAGGAGGAAAATAGATATCATTAATCTGATCTAATTACATTAAGGAAAAAATTGTTTCTGCACAAATTATGTTTCTAGATAATTGCAAATAGAGCTGGACGCTTCCACCATTAGTGTTACATTTAACAACAGTGCTATGATAAGCACATTTAAATGAGAAAATTATTTGCATGTGTTAGGAGATTATGCTTAATCGAGGGATTTCTATGAAAGTATTAAGTGTTTAAATGACCTTTTAGCAGATCTAGGATATGGCAGCTATGCCATAAACAACACTGTCTCAGAATGGAGTTTATTTCAATTTACAATTACCTTTGTTGCTAATGCTATAAGTTTTTTTTTAAAGTGAAAAGTTCGATGACTATAACATTTCTTCTTAATTATACACTAATTTGTATTCATATTTCTAGCGCCCATAAAGAAAAATAAAAAATAACAGGTAACAAAATAGATTATTTACAATTGTGTGTTTTACGAGATCATTCTTTAAATAAGGGAATCTACAATGTATGGCAGTGCTGCACCCTCTCACTGCACAAAGATCAAGCAAATCCTAGGATCAATGTAGCTGAAATGCCTGGAAAGTTGCTCCTGGAGTTTCCTTTTTCAAAGCTCTTCTATAGAGTTGAGCGAGCACTTAAATGCTCAAGTGTTTGTTACTCAAGCCGAGTATTTTACAATGCTCGAGTGATTAAAAACAGGGGGAGACTGGAGCAATTAACCAGGTGCCCAACACTTGGCATAGCAGAGGGTGAATGGTTAAAGCAAATGTACCATTAGGTACCTTTGCTTTAAGTGTTGCATATGAATAGAACGGTGCTGGGGAAGCTGGTGTCAAGGTCCTTTTTTGGAACTGTTCCCGTGTACGGCACCGGTCTATTCCCAATCACCGGTCTGGGCTGAAGCCTGCCCCCAGTGATTCTAATAGAGCCGTGTCATAGAGGGGAGGGTGTTTCCTCCCACTGGGAGCAAGCCGACCTACCTCCAGTGCTTCAGCCCAGGCCAGTGCTCAGTAACAGACCGGCACTGTGCGCCGGAACCGTTAAAAATAGGACTGCACCACCAGCTTCCCCGCACCAGCGCCGTTCTATTCATATGCAATAACTAAAGCAAATGTACCTGGTGGTACATTTGCTTTAACCTGAAATGTTACAAAGTGACACTCTGGCCCCCACAGTGATAATGTGACCCCCTAGGGGCCAGACAGTGCTCTGTTGAAGGGGGGCTTATATTATACTTACTGCTCCGGTCTTCTATGTATCCTCCCTTTTTGCCGCTCAGCCAATCAGTAGCTCAGGAGGGAAGCTGATGCAGCCGATGATTGGTTACACTGAGATTCCACTTAGGTAATTAGCATCTGAGACAACACAATGCTGCAACCGCTAAGTTTCTGTATGACGATTGTGCAGCTAGAATAACTAAGTATCATTTTAAATTCACCCCCTATGGGTTTTAAAGATCACCTGTCAGAACAGACGCTGGCTGACTGGCACCGACTCCTAATGCAGAATTTAGGCATCATTGTTCTGTACAGTTCAGGCACAGTTGACCTTAGCTGAGAGGTACTCTTTAAGGCGGAGGAAATGTATTATGGATTCTACAGCCTCAAAGCCTGTTGAAAGGCTGCTCAGCTACAAGATTTTTGTAACCCGAGCACCCTAGCAGCACAAGGTTCCCGAGCACCCTAGCAGCATTGGGCTCGATCAAGCACCCCAATGCTTAATGGAGCACCATGCTCAACTAAGGGTGCTCGCTCATCTCTACTCTTCTATTCACTATTTGAGAAGTCAAATACTGAAATCTCTTTAAAATGGACACCTAAAATTGATATACAAATGGTCTACTAAGGGAAAGTCCTCTCAAAGAAGGGATATACAGACATCTAAAAATATCATCCCAGAAAGTTCTGTTCTATATTGGTTGGGTATTTTGGAATGGGTTAACTCACTCTTTCTCTCTCTCTCTCTTTCTCTCTCTCCAAATATATATATATATATACCGTTCAAAAGTTTGGGGTCACCCAAACAATTTTGTGTTTTTCATGAAAAGTCAAACTTCTTCGCTACCTAACGTTGTGAAATGAATAGAAAATAGAGTCAAGACATTGACAAGGTTAGAAATAATGATTTGTATTTGAAATAACATTGTTTTTACATCAAACTGCTTTCGTCAAAGAATCCACCTTTTGCAGCAATTACAGCATTGCACACCTTTGGCATTCTAGATGTTAATCTGTTGAGGTAAGCTGGAGAAATTGCCCCCCACGCTTCTAGAAGCAGCTCCCACAAGTTGTATTGGTTGGATGGGCACTTCTGGCGTACCATACGGTCAAGCTGCTCCCACAACAGCTCAATGGGGTTCAGATCTGGTGACTGCGCTGGCCACTCCATTACCGATAGAGTACCAGCTGCCTGCTTCTGCTGTAAATAGTTCTTGCACAATTTGGAGGTGTGTTTAGGGTCATTGTCCTGTTGTAGGATGAAATTGGCTCCAATCAAGCGCTGTCCACTGGGTATGGCATGGCGTTGCAAAATTGAGTGATAAATTAGTAAGCAGGCTCTCTAGGAATAGGTATATGATTAGTATATATGATCAAGTGAATATGTAGGTTGTGGATAGTGGTGTATACTGTCAGGATAGTATTGGGATAGTACGAAAATAGATATACAGTAATTATTACTTATACAAAAGCATGACTTAATATGTAAAATAAAATATAGTAATTTAATAATTCATATACATGATATAAAACACATAAAAAGGTGCAATTCATAGAATCAGAGCTCTCATGGATGAGCTCATATAGTGTCCGATTGTATAATATGTAGAGCCAAGTTCAGCTGTCCGTGCCGGGCCCTTTGCGCAGGCAGCTGATAAGGAAATATATATCTATTGTAGATGACAGATAGCCTGTAGTTATATCAATCAGTCAATTAGATAATGATTATTAGTATTATGATACCGTAGTGCTCCTTTCGAGACTTGTGAGTTATTGCAGACGTAGCGCTTGTATATGGTGAAGTTCAATTGCGTTAATTATCTCTGTATATATGGCTCTGTATCTCCACGATACAAGGCACTTATTGTTTCCACTGACAGTAAAATAGTCTTGTAGGAAAATAGTTCTTGGAATATTTATTCCTTTGTAGGATGTAACCTATGCACACTGTAACCCTTAGGAGACAGATCGCACTCGTCCTGCAGAGTATGATAGCCTTAGTGCACAAGATGCAATCGGCTTGCATATATCATATGGGTTTACAAGGGCAGATATAGCAGATAAAAGCATATATTCAAATATTGATGGTGGATCATCCACCTCTCACCCGACTTTCAGTGGTTTGTAGAGATGTAAGTAGCCGGGCAGGGAGCTCCTCTGTGCGGCTCTGTATTCCTGTTCACGCTGGGAAGCTCAGAGATCTGTGTCATCTGCGTTATCTGCGTTCACCGTTCTGCTGATACTGTCAGGGCGTCTGCATGTTGGAAAAGCGCGCGCTCATTCGAATGTCAGTTGGTAGTTCATGTTGACATACTACGGCTGTAGGATTGTTTGATAAAAGGTGTGTATGGCTCTGTTATCCTCTTTAGACGCGTTTCTGGAGCTTTCTCACTCCTTTCCTCAGTAAAGTATGGATAACTATAGGATATGGATATAGTTATCCATACTTTACTGAGGAAAGGAGTGAGAAAGCTCCAGAAACGCGTCTAAAGAGGATAACAGAGCCATACACACCTTTTATCAAACAATCCTACAGCCGTAGTATGTCAACATGAACTACCAACTGACATTCGAATCAGCGCGCGCTTTTCCAACATGCAGACGCCCTGACAGTATCAGCAGAACGGTGAACGCAGATGACACAGATCTCTGAGCTTCCCAGCGTGAACAGGAATACAGAGCCGCACAGAGGAGCTCCCTGCCCGGCTACTTACATCTCTACAAACCACTGAAAGTCGGGTGAGAGGTGGATGATCCACCATCAATATTTGAATATATGCTTTTATCTGCTATATCTGCCCTTGTAAACCCATATGATATATGCAAGCCGATTGCATCTTGTGCACTAAGGCTATCATACTCTGCAGGACGAGTGCGATCTGTCTCCTAAGGGTTACAGTGTGCATAGGTTACATCCTACAAAGGAATAAATATTCCAAGAACCATTTTCCTACAAGACTATTTTACTGTCAGTGGAAACAATAAGTGCCTTGTATCGTTGAGATACAGAGCCATATATACAGAGATAATTAACGCAATTGAACTTCACCATATACAAGCGCTACGTCTGCAATAACTCACAAGTCTCGAAAGGAGCACTACGGTATCATAATACTAATAATCATTATCTAATTGACTGATTGATATAACTACAGGCTATCTGTCATCTACAATAGATATATATTTCCTTATCAGCTGCCTGCGCAAAGGGCCCGGCACGGACAGCTGAACTTGGCTCTACATATTATACAATCGGACACTATATGAGCTCATCCATGAGAGCTCTGATTCTATGAATTGCACCTTTTTATGTGTTTTATATCATGTATATGAATTATTAAATTACTATATTTTATTTTACATATTAAGTCATGCTTTTGTATAAGTAATAATTACTGTATATCTATTTTCGTACTATCCCAATACTATCCTGACAGTATACACCACTATCCACAACCTACATATTCACTTGATCATATATACTAATCATATACCTATTCCTAGAGAGCCTGCTTACTAATTTATTCCCTTGTTCACTCTCAGGCGTAGAGACAGTAGTGCACTCGGAGTCAGGGTTTAGCCACCATATTGTAGGGGTGTAGCAAACAAACATAATTTCTTCCTTCTAAAATTGAGTGATAGCCTTCCTTATTCAGAATCCCTTCTACCCTGTACAAATCTCCCACCTTACCAGCACCAAAGCAACCCCAGACCATCACATTACCTCCACCATGCTTAACAGATGGCGTCAGGCATTCTTCCAGCATCTTTTCATTTGTTCTGCGTCTCACAATTGTTCTTCTTTGTGATCCAAACACCTCAAACTTGGATTTATCCGTCCACAACACTTTTTTCTAGTCTTCCTCTGTCCAATGTCTGTGTTCTTTTGCCCATCTTAATCTTTTTCTTTTATTGACCAGTCTCAGATATGGCTTTTTCTTTGCCACTCTGCCCTGAAGCCCAAAATCCCACAGCCGCCTCTTCACTGTAGATGTTGACGCGGGTGTTTTGCGGGTACTATTTAATAAAGATGCCAGTTGGGGACCTGTGAGGCGTCTGTTTCTCAAACTAGAGATTAGTTTGTGCTTATCTTCTTGCTTATTTGTGCAACGCGGCCTCCCACTTCTTTTTCTACTCTGGTTAGAGCCTGTTTGTGCTGTCCTCTGAAGGGAGTAGTACACACCATTGTAGGAAATCTTCAATTTCTTAGCAATTTCTCGCATGGAATAGCCTTCATTTCTAAGAACAAGAATAGACTGTCGAGTTTCAGATAAAAGTTCTCTTTTTCTGGCCATTTTGAGCGTTTAATTGACCCCACAAATGTGATCCTCTAGAAACACAATCTGCTCAAAGAAAGGTCAGTTTTGTAGCTTCTGTAACGAGCTAGACTGTTTTCAGATGTGTGAACATGATTGCACAAGGGTTTTCTAATCATCAATTAGCCTTCTGAGGCAATGAGCAAACACATTGTACCATTAGAACACTGGAGTGATAGTTGCTGGAAATGGGCCTTTATACACCTATGTAGATATTGCACCAAAAACCAGACATTTGCAGCTAGAATAGTCATTTACCACATTAGCAATGTATAGAGTGTATTTCTTTAAAGTTAGGACTAGTTTAAAGTTATCTTCATTGAAAAGTACAGTGCTTTTCCTTCAAAAATAAGGACATTTCAATGTGACCCCAAACTTTTGAACGGTAGTGTATATATATATATATATATATATATATATATATATATATATACACACTACCGTTCAAAAGTTTGGGGTCCCGGGCTACGAGCGGCCCTGCTCTAAACGCATGGAGGCAGCCCTGGACGTACGGGTACGCCCAAGGTCGCCTAAGGGTTAAACTGAAGGGTAACCAATAACCATCATTTCCAAATTTCTGACATGTCACCAAACTTGTTAGGGTCCAAGTGCTGACCCTAACCCTACTTGCTTAAAGGAAGGGGCAGAGGGCCCTCAGCAGAGTGCGGCATCTGTTCCTTCCTGATCATCACTTCCCGGATAGACAAACAGCAACAAAAAGTGACGACCTCACCACCTCTGCCCTATTTTGGCAACTGTTGGGGGTAAGGAGGCTGACATGTCAATATGAAAGTTATAGTTACGTCAATCGTTCTATGAAGTGATAGTTACCCTTCCCTTTAAGGCACAAACAGCATTAACAAACTATTAACTGTGGCGGTGTGTATCCTAAACATCATTTTTGTCAACTCCATTTCCTCACTCTCCTCCTCACTTTGAGTTACATCCATGACAACAACCTCACTGTCTGACAACCGTATCTCATCGTCATCATCAGCAGGGCCGGCGTCAGCACCCGGCTAAGTAGGGCAAATGCCGGGGCCCCCAGCTCCTCTAGGGGCCCACTCCCGTTTGTTACTACATTTTTTTTGTTAGTAAAAAAGAAAAAAAAGTGTAGTAACAAAGAGGACTGGGCCCCTAGAGGCCGCATGTGACATTTAGGGGCCCGCCGATCCATACTGGGGCCCCCGAGCACCTGTCTTCCATCACAAATCTTCCCTACAGCCGAGTAGGAAAGAGGACCTTTGAGTCTGAAGGACCTTTGATGATGTCACGGGTCATGTGATCGGACACATGACCTGAGGGCAGCAGGTAGGCTCTGCAAACTAAGTGTCCTGTATGTGCTGGTTCTTCTACTTGTTTTGTGTATAGAGGTCCTGCTGTAATATATCTATATCTATTACAGCAGGATATATATATATATATATATATATATATATATATTACAGCAGGACCTCTATACAGAAAACAACTAGATATCTGTATCTATCTATCTATCTATTTCCCTATCTCCTATCTATCTATCTATCTATCTATCTATCTATCTATTTCCCTATCTCCTATCTATCATATGAACATGGTGAGACCTCTAGTTCTCCTATATTCAGGCCCTGCAGTGATATACAGTGTGTGTGTGTGTGTGTGTGTGTGTGTGTGTGTGTGTGTGTGTGTGTGTATATATATATATATATATATATATATATATACACACACACTGTATATCACTGCAGGGCCTGAATATAGGAGAACTAGAGGTCTCACCATGTTCATATTATAAATAAATATATATATATATATATATATATATATATAATGCTGGTGCTGCTAGTTCTCTAGTATACAGCTCCTGCTCTGTGTGTGTGTATGTATATACACACACACACACACACAGAAGGAGCTGTATACTAGAGAACTAGCAGCACCAGCATGATATATATATATAATCCTGTCACTGTGTCTGACTCCTCCAGAGTCCTGACTACTGCAGAGATCAGGAGATACAGGAGGAGAAAAATATGCAGCAGCCGCATGTTTCTTCTGCTGCAAATCTTTCCTCGCCTGTCTCTCCATGATTTGCTCCTCAAAGGGGCCCGCCGAGGCTCTGTCGCCCAAGGGCCCACAAAAAGCTGGAGCCGGCCCTGATCATCAGACACCTCTTCCCCACTCTCATCACCCACTGACTGCGTGAGCTGCATAGATTAGGGCATCAGGACAGATCGACTGCTCCGGTTGCTCTGACTCAGGGAAGGGTCCAGAAAAGAGTTCCTGTGGGCATGGTGGTGGATCTGAATCCCTTCTTTCCCTGGAGGGGCCAGGCTGTGGGGAAGGAGGATGAGCTAATGGCTGGACCTAGATACACGCTGTGATACCCCCTTACAATGAGCAGTGAAGCTTTATAAAGGTGTACTACAAATCCCAGCAATACAATGTAGTACCCACTAGTTTAGGGGGGGCTGTACGGTACTATCTGGTACCGGCTGGACCTAGATAAACGCTGTGATACCCGCTTACAATGAGCAGTGAAGTTTTATAAAGGTGTAGTACAAATCCCAGCAATCCAATGTAGTACAGCAGGACCACCAGCCCCAAAATAAAAAAAGAGTACACTGAGCACTTCTTAAGGGTCTGTATGCAACACCTAATGTCCCCTTTCTGCCAGCAGCAGATCACCACAGTGAGCTGCTGAAATCGTGGTCTCAGCACTGCAAGTCCCAGCCAGCAGTCTGTAGTAATACTATTAAAAAAAGATTTGAAGTCCTGAAAAGGGCTGTTTGTTTGTATTGCTAGTATATACCCTGCCTACTGGAACGCTAAATCCTACACTGACACTCTCCCTGAGAAGCAGCAGTTCTGTCCATAAATTCTCACAGCATGCGTCTGAAGCGAGCACTGCCGGCTGCGTGTTTTATATGGCAGGGTCATCTGATCTGGCCAACCAATCGCTGCTATCGACATGTATGGGTCCCAAGTGATCGCAGTATGTACCAAAGAGTCTCCTGCATGTTTATTGGCTGAGAAATAGCGCCCAAACTTACAGGAAACGGATGATGAGATTTTCTCGAGTATTGCGAGTACCAAGCTCGGACGAGCATGCTCGCTCATCACTAATAATGACACTTTTTTTTCCTTTTACACTTCTAGTATCTGCACACTGATCTCTCATTGAGATCTATGCTGCATAGATATACAGCATAGATCAATGAGATAGGCACTGCTTTGCTTCCGGCTGCTGCAGCCGGAAGCAATCAAGTGCCGAGCCGGGATCAGCGCTGAGTAGGATGTGTAGATCCACCCCACTAGACACCAGGGATGAGGCTGCATAAAGTCTTCAGATGCAGCTGTCAACTTTGACTGAATCCTTAATTAGAGGGCACGGCGATCGGACCATGCCCGCTAATAGCCGTGGTCCCGGGCTACATGCGACCCCACTCTGCACCGCTGTGGTCCCGGGTGCCGCATGTAGCCCGGGACCACGGCTATTAGCGGGCACGGTCCGAACTTCCTGAGTTAAGGGCTTAAATCAAATTTGCCCGTCTGTATTATTAAATTGGAAATGTTATGCTCAATGTAGGTTTAATTCCAACACTTCTTGGAAAAGAACGATGGTTTCTAGATTTATTGAATAAGTTGGATGTCTGACATGAAGACAATATATCAACATTTATCACAGCCAATGAGATTAGCATATTGAAAGCTTGCCCTTTACTTCATTAAACTCATGTACCTTTCTAGTATCATGACTATTACAGGAAAGACGTATCTTTAAAATTCTTAAAAGCACTTCGGGCAACCAGCTAGAGATCTAATTTCCTCAGACACCAATCAGAACATGGAACCTGTCTGTGTATGTATTCATCATTCTAGACACCAATTAAATATGTCCTCACATTGCTCATTGCCGGCTCTCTTGGCAAGATCATCTAACTGTTCTATCAATTAATGGGATTTTTCAAAGCCAAACTAAACAGTATAGCAAGAGTAATAGAGGAAATAAATTGAGTCTGAAAAAGCCTGTAGGTTATGCTGCTTTTGCCAGCCCTGTGCCTTAATCATTTAATTACACAGCATCAGATTCCCAAGGAAGACTTTTAGCTTTGGAAGAAAACACTGTGCTTTTACGTCTTTAGATTGTTGGATAAATGTACAATTCTCACAGCTGGGATGACAAATAGGCAAAAGTAGGCATTTGCCAAAGTAGCACCTGCTACCTGCTCTAGGGGGGTGCATTAGCTCTAAAAGCAGTGGTCTATCTGGGGTATATATAGTTATAATGTAGATGCATAGAGATATAGGGGGACATGAGTGCACCGGTCTTAAATTCTTTTCTCTGGACAGACTTACTAAGAGGTGCACGCCTCTTAGTTAACGTATAGTAGCTAGCCCTGTGCAATAGCAGGTGTAGATATATATCACAATTATTTACACCTTTGAGCCTCCTCCCCACCTCGGCGCACAGCAACTCAAAGAGCATGGTCGCAAGCTCTGTCCCCTCACCTCTCTCCCCTTCCACTGTTATAAGCTTCTAACAGCAGCGGGGGCAGAGGGCAGGGGACAGAGATAGGGACTTCCACTTATGGCATCATTATGATTCCATAAGCTGAAGTCTTAATTGACCTGGGTAGAGATGGAGCGAACCGGGTTCGGGTTCGAGTCCATCCGAACCCAAACGATCCGCATTTGATTAGCGGGGGCTGCTGAACTTGAATAAAGCCCTAAGGCTATGTGGAAAACATGGATATAGTCATTGGATGTATCCATGTTTTCCAGACAACCTTAGAGCTTTATCCAAGTTCAGCAGCCCCCGCTAATCAAATGCCGAACGTTCGGGTTCGGATAGACTCGAACCCGAACCCGGTTCACTCATCTCTAGACCTGGGCATTGAGGCATCAATGACCCATGATCATGAAAGGGTTAAAACATTTTCTAGCAGTATACATTAGGTAAAAGTCTGTGGGGGGGTTTTCCCACATGACCGATTTGTCAGGAGCGCATTTCACTTTCCCCACTGAAATAAACATACATAACGGACGTGATTTAGCAGCCTGGCCCCCCCTTAGTGCAATGACTGGTATATGTACATTATTCTGGTTTGGGGTTACTAATTGGACTTTAGTGGCTTAATTGAAAAGTCCATTGAATTTAATAGTAAAAAAATGGTGACAAAAGAAAAACTGTGTGTGAACAACTAATAAAAAATGTCCGCTGTTTGCAAAAGACGTCTGAAAATAATGATCATGTTCATTATTTTGACGTCCGCGGTATAAACGTCCGTTATTCAATACATTGTGTGCATTGGACGTCCCTCTTCCCATTGACTGCAATGCATCGCGGCAAAAACTGACGTTATTTTAAATATCAAAATCGGGTGCCTTTGACGTTGTGTGAATATAGCCATATTCATATCATTCATACCAACAAATGGATCAGTTTTTGTACTGTACAAGTATATGGCAACAAGGTGCTACAGGATACGTATCCTGCTTGACGTCATATTTTTTTTTACTAAACACGATTTTTTGAATTTTTTTAGAATTTTTCTAAATCTCAGCTAATTCTGCGTAAGAGTAATTATTGCACGGTCTGTTGCTGTATAATATTCTGCACATACGAGAACTAATCTACATATGCGCGAATGCGGATGTCAAAGTTGACTTTATGAATGCAGTGGGTTGCAACAACATCCAGAGAACTTACTGGAATTCGATATCTTAAGCCAAGAACTCTTGTGTGAAAAGAGCAGACTTAATAGCTAAGCAAGTTGGAAAGTTGAATTAATTAGCTTGGATGTCAGTTTGCTCCCTTTTAATGCTTCATCCTGTAAGTGCGAATGTAAGAGCATAATTGAACCTAATTCTCTTCTTGTGCCACTGACACATATTCAAGTGATAATTCTAATAGGTATGGAAATGCCAAAAACAGTGTAAAGATTTGAATGATCTGTTGAACAAAATACTTTTGACTAAAGCACAATAATACATAATTATAGCTTGACACTAGTTAAGACCCTAGCAGGGCTTTGTAAGGAGGTATTGTAGTTCCATGCTTCATGTCTGGTGGCAATGTCCAATGTTCTATTTAAAAATCTCAGGTCTTCCAGTACTTATCAGCTGCTATTTGCCCAGCAGAAAGTGGTATTCTCTTTTTATTCTGACAAAGGGCTGTCTGATGCCACCTTTTTCAATGACAGGAACTGCCCAGAGCAGGAAAAGTGTTTTATCAGGATTTGCTACTGCTCTGGACAGTTCCTGACACGGACAGAGGTGGCAGCAGAGAGCACCGTGTCAGACTGGAAAGAATACACCACTTCCTGAAGAGCATACAACAGCTGATAAGTACCGGAAGACTTTAGATTTTTAAATAGAAGTAAATTACAAATTTACATGACTTTCTGACACCAGTTGATTTGAAATTTTGTTTTTAAAATTTGGATAAGGTAAATCCTTCTGAGATACAGTACCAGTAGATAACCTAGTGTAAGGTTTACTTGATCTCAATAAACTTCTTCACTGCTTATATAGTCACGTATCAGATGTAACAGAGCTCAGTTGTTACTTCGTAAAGTATTATAATAAAGGACTTGCCGTTTATGTTCAGGAAACGAGGGAGTTCAGAGGTGAGAAAAAATCTGAAACAATCAGCTTGGGTCGGTAGCTTGGTAATTCATATTCATAATCCATAGTAATAGACATTGTTACAGGATAAAAACACCCCACAGACTGGCAAGTCTTAGCTGCCAGCTGGCGGTGAGCTGGAATGCTTTTGGTTCTTTTCATGAGGTCAGAGGTGCCACTGGGCCTAGCTGGAGGTGGTAATTCCCCTGTGATGTCACGCTGTTGGGTGGTGTTGTTCACTCAATGTAAAAGTAGCAGTTTCAACAATGCAAAGTTCAGGAATGAGACCTCTGAACACTAGGATTCAGTGAAACAACTTTATTTCTTTACTGACAGTCTCTGTATAAAAAAAAAAAATCTGGCAAAAACTTCTAATATGACACAGGCTGTGAATTACAAGACTTGCAGTGGACAGTAAAGATATAGTCACAGTTCCCTTTAGCAATTTTACTTTAGGTAGTGTTATTGGAACACAGTCTCAGAATGTTTAGGAGGACTTAAGGCCCCGTTCCCACTGAGCAAAAGTAGCGGAATTCCGCGACGGAATTGTCCGCCGCGGAATGCCGTTAGCCTCCCGCTCATAATGGGAGTCTATGGGAGGCACGCGCTCCTACTCTCTATGCACTGAAGAATGAACATGTGCGGGCTGTGGCTGCTGGAGAGGATGATGGAAGGGGGACACTGAGGGACACAGGGCACTGGAGGGACACTGAGCATCCCTCTGCCATTATCCTCTCCAGCAGCCACAGCCCACACTGCTCTGGGAGTTGGGTCGTGACATCACCATGTTATCCAGGAAGTGAAGCCTTGATGCAGTAGTAAGTGCAGGGAAAAAAGCACTTTATAAGCATTTCCCATAATAAGTGTATATTGTGGATTTGTTTAACTTTTAGGGGAAAATACAATACTTTAATAAAAATATTCACCAGACTTCTCCCTTAACCTCTAAGGGCCCATCGGGAACATGTAGCAACCTTTTTTGACAGGTTACTAACATGTAAAACATGTATATATCTTCATGCAGTGAATTATCATGATGCACTAAGAAAGCAACTGCAGTAACTTTGAACCATTTCTAGGGTATATTTTATATTAAAGGAAAACTAGGAGAGCAGGTACATACATCTGGTGAGAACAGAGAGAAGTCTCTACTTATGCATATACTAATATGCTCAAGTAGGAGGGCATAGGAACCGACGGGCAGGACCGTGCACCATGCTCCAAACGGATTTATTATCATATTTCTTTTTTTTTATAAATTACTGATAAACAGTGTCGAGGAGCAACACAAGATCTGCGGTGGTGCCAGTAACTACTCATGTGTATGAACCTGCTGATAGTTTTACCTTAATAATTACATACAATAGAGGATATAGTAATAAAGACTTCTGCCTGCTCTCTCTGTGTGCCGTACAGCCATTCCTCTTCATTCATACATGGTAAAGGGTTAATAATATATATGTGTCTTAGGGAGAAGACAATTCTTACCTGGAAGTGGCAGGCCTTGGAGGGATGGAGTAATGAGAAGAGATACATGTCACTCTCTTTTCCTCTAAGGGGTGAGCTGTCATTCTTGGTCATGCTGATGATTTTGCTTCTTTTCTTAGAATTTCAGAACTGGCCAACAATGTTTTGAGTTAAGATGTTTCTAGGTTTTATAAAATGGTCGAGTTATTTGCTTCATTAGTTCTATTGAAACTTTACAAAGCACACTTACCGAATAGCTAGAATGCATAGATTTTCTCACATTTTGGCTTCACACATAGTATTTCCATCAGTCTTTTTGGCAGTATTTTTTAAACCAAAACCAGAATGGGTTTGAAAACACAGAAAGATTAGGTTCACAATACGTAAACATGACAGCCGTCATTAAAAAAAATACATGTAGTCATTGTGCAAAGAACGTCTGTTAAAAAATAAATAATGGAAGACAGCCGTCATTTTTATGTAGTGTGAACCTAACCAAACTGTGCAAATCTTCCCATTATAATTTTGTCCTGTCAGTTCCACTCCTGGTTTTGGCTACAAATACCGACCAAAATGCTTACAGAAATATTGACCAAAATACGTGTGAACATTTGGCTACTAAATGACGTCTGCCCAAAACAATGGCCAATAACAGACGTTGTGTGGTTGTGGGCAGAGCCTGCAGTGAATCATTATCTCTGGGGGTTGGGAAAATTGTTTTACATATTTGTTAACTAGCACAAGAAGGGTAAAGGTCCTGATTATAGGAAGGGCACACACCAAGCACATGCCCTTAGGCTGTATGCTCCTTGGGGTCGCCATCATCCATACTTCCTGCCCAGGTAGATACTCCTTACTCAGCTACCTAACCCCTTGGCCCATGATGGCTTACATGTATGTCATGATGTGCAGTGTCTTGTTGTACCATGATACCAGTGGGAGCTGGCTGTCCTAATACTCCTGCCCTCATTTATATGGAAAAACTATTTTCTCAATGCAAAAGAAGTTAAAGAATCACAAGGTTATTAGCACATAAATTAAGCCAGGACAGATAGGAAAAAGAGTCTTGAACTTTGAGGCCAAAATTAGCCTGGTCCTTAAAGTCTAAATGTCATGATGGCTCCCTGCCGAATCAGCAGAAGTTTTAATTCCAGAAGTTTGGGATGCCGTGGATATGAACACACAATGAGACCATAATGGGAATGGCCCCCATTGGATCAGGATGGGGGATGTGCGTGGTGCAGTTTTATTGTGTGTTCATATCCATGGAGACCCAAACTTTCAGATTAAGAAAGGAAATCTCTTCTAATCCAGCAGCGGGTCGTCATGACAGTTACACTTTAAGTTGTTCACGAACTTCCAGCACATCGTTACAATTGTTCAGGTCACACTGCTAGATATTATTCCACTCAGACTTTAAAACGTTTACTATAGGGCCATGAATTTTACTGATATTGATTATTTATATGTATAATCACTTATACTTACTTTATTGTTTATACACTCATTGATTTAAAAAAAAACAAAACACAGCAAAAAGGAGTAATTGGTAATGAATGGAACTCATATGCACAGTATGAACGTAATGATAATATGTAACCTGACAAAATGAGGGGGAAAGGATATGTTTGTTATACAACTATAAGGCTACATTCACACAGAGCAAAAGGGGCGGATTACGCGAGGAAATATTTCCGCCTGAAATCAACTGACGCTGAATTCCGAGCAGAATATAAGCAGAATGTAAGCAGAATCCCTGCGTATTCCGCTAGTAAAGTATTCAGCTCGTAATCAGCTCTTGACAAATTCAGCGCGGAATACTCAAGGAATCCGCGCTGAATCCGCATGCATTCAGCGCTGAAATTCAGGGAGTATTTGGCGAGTAAACTAGACTATACCAGAATATATACTAGAATCCTCCTCCCCCCTTTTTTCCCCATTTCCGCGCTGATTCAGCGCGTAATTTCCGCTTGTATTAGGCTTGTATTCCGCCCTGAATACGCGCGTATTCCGCGCTGAAACAGAAAATCAGAGCCCCATTGGTTTGTATAGGCTTCCGCTAGTGGAAGAATGAACATGTTCATTCTTCTGGCGGAAAGCGGATTAGTTCAGTACGGAAATTCCACCGTGTGAACTGCAAAGGAGAATTTCCATTCAACACAATGGAAATTAGCTCTGCACCTATTTTAACGGCTGAAATTTCAGCGCTGATTCAGCGCAGAAATTCAGCTGCTCTGTGTGAACGAGCCCTAAGGCCCACAGATGTTATAGCTAGACCTGTAATTCCTGCACACCATAGATTAGGGACCCTGACATGCCAGCTGGTCTTTTAAATGATTGATAATTAAACCAGTGATAAGACAAAGGAAGTGTTGCATTCTGGCAGAGTTATTCGTGGGAAACCCTTGCTGTGTGTGGGTGAGCCTTATCCTGCTGAACTATGCCAGTTGGAAGCCATGAGAGGCAGCACAGATGGCCTCAGGATGTCCTGTATATATATCGCTGAGCTGTTAGTGTCCCATATATCACTACTAGAGGTGACCAACTGTTATAAATTATGTTTATTTTTGTCAAAAAGTGCATACTGCTTCCCTCTAAAAGTTTCATGAAAATAGGCATCCCTACATACTTTCTGGCCACATCTCCTATATTTGGCTGCACTCGGGAGTCAAGTGAGACCTGGGTTCTATAGGTAGGATAGGGTTCCACCCTGCTTTTTCTCAGTGGATTCTACCAACCTTTAACTGACCTTTGATGATTTATCTGGAGCTGAAATCAATGTACTTAATACTGATGCTACAGGAAAAAGCAGTAAGAAAGTTTCCAATCCTGTAAGATGTACAAGTAGTGCTGATGTCCTATGCTAAATATGTCAACTAAAGGGCATCTAAGGTACAGTAACTATCACTTATTGAATGAAGGTGAACAGTTTAAGTTTCCTTCAAGCCTTCACTGAAGGAAAGGCATGGCTTATGTACAGACACAATATTGGATAAAGGGGTATTCTGCTCAGAATTAACACACAGTAACACAGTAACACAGTAAACAAGGTTGAAAGAAGACAAGAGTCCATCAGGTTCAACCCAGGAAAATCCTACTGTGCCGATCCAGGAAGGCGAAAAACCCCCACGAGGCAGAAGACAAACGCCCCACCACAGGGAGAAACTCCCCCCCCCCCTCCCCCCTCCCCCGACTGCAATGGCAACCAGAACAATCCCCGGATCAACGTATCACCAGAAATCTAATGCCCATAACTTGTAATATTATATTGTTCAAGAAAAGCATCCAGGCCTCCCTTGAACTTATTTACTGAATCAGCCATGACAACATCATGTGGCAGAGAGTTCCACAGTCTTACCGCTCGTACAGTAAAGAACCCGCGTCGATGCTGATGATGAAATCTTCTTTCCTCTAGACGTAGAGGATGCCCCCTTGTCATTGTTACAGACCTAGGAGTAAAAAGACCACTACAAAAATCTCTGTACTGTCCATTCATATATTTGTACATTGTGATCAGATCGCCCCTAAGACGTCTTTTTTCTAGCGTAAATAACCCCAAGCGTGATAACCTGTCCTGGTACTGTAACCCACCCATTCCCTTAATGACCTTTGTTGCCCTCCTCTGCACCCGAACACAGAACATAACAAACAGCCTAGTCTTGCTTTTTCACGCTCCCTCTGTGTTCTACTGTGTCATGGTCGGTCCTCGGCTTTACAATCCTGCCTCCACTTTGGACATGTACTTGTCTTGGCTGAGCGGGCTAATACTACCGGAAGAGTCCGTCTCAGAAGCTGAGGTGGGATAATTTAGACGGGGACCAAAGGTGATGCAGGAGAACACTGTGGGGGGGGGGGTGGAAAGGTAAGAATGGGCTGTTAGTTATGTTATCATATAGGACAGCAACATATAAAAAGTTAATTGTGAGCAGAATACCCCTTTAATATTATTTCTCAAAGCTGTTATTAATAAGCCCATTGCATTTCAGCTATTATTTTTACATTATAGCATAGAAAATATAGAGGCTTTCAGTAACAACTTCTCAAAGCAATGAGTGTCAGCTGAAGAAGCAGCTCAATAAGACTATCATTTCCCATCAGCTCCCTCTGACAATCACACATTTACCGGACAGAGAAAGGAGAAAAGATTGACATTCAGTGCCAGGTAAGCCAACACTATCATTGCATCAGATAGACTTTCCTAGTTATGAAGGACAATATGAATATTTGATGGCATACACTTCCCAGAACTGCTACTGTTATTTTGCCTCACTTGCTGCAAATTATTCTTCCTTCTCTATGAATGTCTTCTTATATATCATAGTTCCTCCAGGAAACCACAAGTCTTTCCTGTGCGAGCTTATGTCTTCTCTCCTGTGTAGGCTGCAATTGTAATTCTTAGTCGTGATAGAATGATATAATGTCAGGATCAGTCTTTTGAGATTTTACCCACTAAACATCTGTCATGATGCATCTGCTTGTGTGACAGCTCCGGCAGCTGAGTCATGACTGTGTCAATTGTAAACAGATTGCAAAGAATTCACTATTTCTCTCATTTTAGGTGCAGTATTCTGAGCTTTCTATTAATACTTTTTATGTGTGTTTTTTTTATACTCTGCTAGCTTGCAGTCACAAATGAACATTAAAGGGGTTGTCCAGCAAAAAATGTTTTATTTCAAATCAACTGGTGTCAGAAAATTATATAAATTTGTAATTTACTTCTATAAAAAAAACTCAAGTCTTCCAATACTTATCAGCTGCTGTATGTCCTGCAGGACGTGTTTTATTTTCACTCTGACACAGTGCTTTCTGCTGACATCTGTGGCTGAAACAGGAACTCTTCACAGAAGGAGAGGCTTTCTATGGAAATGCCTATGGAAAAATCTCTCCTGCTCTGGACAGTTCCTGTCTCAGCCAGAGATGTCAGCAGAGAGCACTGTGTCAGAGTGAAAATAAAACATGTCCTGCATGACATACAGCAGCTGATAAGTATGGGAAGACTTGAGATTTTTTAATAAAAGTATATTACAAATCTATATAACTTTCTGACACCAGTTGATTTGAAAGGAAAAGATTTTCACTGGACAATCCCTTTAAGATTATATAAATGTAGGTAGCACATATTTTTACCAAAATTTTTCCCTTATTTTTGTCTGAGGTCTAACTATATTGCTGCGTATAAATATGAAACCCATTTGGTCTGTGTTAGAACGTACCGCATTTGCAGCAGATTTTACGCTGAGAGTTCCGCAGCAATATGTGGTACAGTTATGTCCTATGGCCTCTTGCCATACTTGCTGCAGATCCACTGTGAGAATGTAGCCCCTCTTCATTATTAACTAATTATCCGCTGGACCTTTAAACAAGCTAATACATTACATGCTCGCACTCCGGCTTGCTTTTCTGGCTCCCAGGTCACTGACATCACTCAGCTGTCCCGCTGCAAGACACTGATTGGTTGGGCGCCGTTAGTAACATTGAAGCCGAAGCGGTAAGCATCAGCTCCCCGCTATTGTATAGTGCGAAACTGATTCCCCCCCCATGTCCTGCTGCAAGACACTGATTGGTTGGGCACCATTAGTGACATTGAAGCCGGAGCGGTAAGTATCAGCTCCCCACTATTGCATAGTGCGAAACTGATTCCACCACAATGGAAGCCTTTATTAACTGCATTTAGATGCCACTGTCAGTTTTGACAGAAGCATTTAAATTAGCCAGTGCTTACCTCTCCGTGCTTCCCCGATGTCCTGTTACATCGCCCTGGTGTCATCGATGCTCAGCTGAGCACCTTGTGCTGTTTGTGTGTTTAGAATACAAAAAAAGTCTAATGAAAGACATTTCAAACCCATTTGAAGGGGGGGGGGTGAAATTATACTTACAGCTCCGATCTTCTATCTTCTAGCTCCACTATCGCAGCTCAGCCAATAAGATCAGCAGCTGCAATGGTGTCTCTACTAATTGGCTGAGTGAAGATGGTAAAAATAGAACATAAAAGACTGGAGCTGTAAATAAAATTTCCCCCATCCAGCAGATATCAATCTGGCCCCCAGGGGGTTAACTTAACCCGCTAGGGGCCAGACTGTCTCTTTGTAACATTTCAGGTTTACCAGTTATCCTCCACTTAGCAGAGCTGGAGGCACCTGATGCTCAAGTCTCCCATTGTCTTTAAAGGGGTTATCCAGCGCTACAAAAACATGGCCACTTTTCCCCCTACTCTTGTCTCCAGTTCAGGTGCAGTTTGCAATTAAGCTTCATTTACTTAAATGGAACTGAGTTTCAAAACCCCACCAAAACTGGAGACAACAATAGGGGGAAAGTGGCCATGTTTTTGTAGCGCTGGATAACCCCTTTAGTAGGGTTTGTTAGTTGAGCACTCAAGCAATAAAAAATGCTCGACTCGAGTGACAAGAACTGCAACATTTTAGTGTCCGGTCAACACTGTGGAATAACACTTCAAGTAATCTTTAAGGTGGTTTTACTGGCAAAATGGACTGATAACTCTCCACAGGATAGGTCATCAGTCCAGCACCTCACCGATCAGGGATTCTGTGGATAGTTTATTAGTCAATTTTGCCAGAAAACCCCCTTCAAATGTGACTCTTGAAAAAAAGATGAGGGACCTTTTGAGTGTTTTGGAAAAGTCACAATTGTTTGAGTTGTAGATATAGTAAAATGTTCAAAATCTTTATGATCAGTTTATAAACTCTGCAAGTAAGCAGACATAAGTTATTACTCTCTTTTACACCCTACACTTCTCTCCCAACACCTGCATATGCTTAGATAGAATGAGATTGAAATGATTATAGATGAAATCTGAAAGCTTTTGTATTCAATTGTTCCAATAACCCCTAAGGGCCAGAACCAGGAACATGTTATGACATGGAGCCATCTAAATAGATGATGGCCACAGCTGTTTGCTGAGCACCATGGTGTTACTTAAAATTCCATTTGTAGTTTATATCACAGACAGATTTAATGCAATGTGCAAAAACACAGAGAATCAAACACATGGCAGCATTGTTTTAACCAAAGTGATAGGGGTAGAGGTTCTGGTGTCATGTTTGACATTTCCCTGTAAGCAGTATGAGGCCATTGGTGCAGATCATATACAGTAGCCCAGGTTTATCAAGCTTCCTGAAACAAACTGTGTCTGGCTTTTTCTACAGCAACCAATCATTGTATCAGAGCTTATTAAAGTGACTCTGTACCCACAAACTGCTTGTACCATCGGATAGCTGGTTTTAATCCAAGATCCGTCCTGGGGTCCATTTGGCAGGTGATGCAGTTATTGTCCTTAAAAAAAACAACTTTTAACTTGCAGTCCTGTGTCAAATTGGTGTGGGCTAGAGTGTGTGTGCCCTCATCAGCAACACCCCTGGCCAGGATTTCTCGTAATCATCACTTGTCTGAACACTGCACTGGTGCCTTAAAGATCCAGCACATGTGCAGTGTTCAGACAAGTGATGATTACGAGAAATCCTGGCCAGGGGTGTTCCTAATGATGAGGAGGGCGTGGAGGAGGGATGGAGAGGTAGTGCAGGCCTAGAGCACAGATACTCTAGGACACACCAATTTGACACAGGGCTGCAAGTTTAAAAGTAGTTTTTTAGGACAATAACAGCATAACTGCCGAACGGACCCAGGACAAATCTTGGATTGAAACCAGCTATCCGATGGTGCAAACAGTTTGGAGGGGGGGGGGCAGATTGTGGGCACAGAGTCGCTTTACGATATAAAACATTAGCTGTGATTGGTTTTTGTGGGTAAACCAAACAGTATGGGTTTCAGGCAAGTTGACTAATCTGAGCTTTGAAACAATGACTTACACTGTATAAATATACTTCTTGTAATATATTAAAGGAGTACTATTTTTTTTTTTCAGTCAACTGGCGTCAAAAAGTTATAAACATTTTTAAATTACTTCTATTAAAAAAAACTCCCATTTTCTTTTGAGTCTGACGCAGTGCTCTCTGCTGCCCCCTCTGTCCATGTCAGGAACTGTCCAGAGCAGAAGAGGTTTGCTATGCGGTTTTTTGGATAGTTTCTGTCATGGACAGAGGTGGCAGCAGAAAGCATCATGGGTCAAAAAGTGCTTGAACATATCTAACATGGTACGGATTTTTAGGTATGTTCACACTCTTGAGCCTGATTTACAAATCTGTAAATTACTATAAAAATGGAACAAAGGCAAAAAAAAAAAAAAAGGGAAAAAGGCAAAAAATAGTATAATACTGCTTCTTCTGTACCTCCTATAGCTACACCCCTGCATAAGATAATTAACTTAATAAATACACATTACTTCGTGATATTCTTTTCGGGACTTTACATATGCTATGCCCTTTGAAGCCACATAGTGGTTGTGATTTGTCTTGTGGACAAATTGTTTTCTTATGTTTTTTTAAATCCATGAATTGCATCTTAGGTTCCTATTTATTTTATCATCCCTTTGCCATGATGCTTTTGTAAATAGTACCTCGGGAATACAATTGCACAAACTAACAATCTCCTCTAGTAAAGATGTGCCATAACTTTGAAGCCAGAAGTCAGGAGAAGTGGCGCTTACATTTTCTGTCCCCATACTGGCACTGTACGATGACATTTGGCTGGCATAATTGTATTCACTAATTCGATTTTGATTGGATGTGTAACATATGTCATATTCTAATGGGAACTTGTCCTGGAGACAGATTTTCTTTAATAAAATTTGTACAATCAATTTGTGGGCAAGCATGTCATGCATTATATGTCTACTGAGTCCCATCCCAATATGTTACTGTGAGCATTCATGACATTAAGTACAGACTATCATTGGGGCAGATATGCTTTTATTTTTGTGAATTTAAATATTACTTTTGAAGCTAAGATTCTATTACGGGAACAGGCCGGCATTAAACTACAAAACGCTTCCCTCTATTGATAACAATGGCAGCAAATAATTACTATTATTTGTGGCTGTCATTATTAATAGGCAGCTGCCTTTTCCCAATTAAATCCCAATAAAAATGTAACTTTTTCCTGATAAAATAATTCTTTTTTTGAATTTCATAATAACTTTCACTTATTTGTCTCTCACTTAAAGGCTAGCCAAAATACTTCTGTTATTGTCTGTTGGTAGAGGAGCATTGAAATATTCAGTCCTAAGGCAAACTTAAAGTGTAACTGTCATTTTTTTTTCCACAAATTGATAGTACAAGCCTCTTACTATATTCCAAAAGCTGTTTTACAACCTTCCCCCTCACTTATTATCTGCTTATTATGCAAAATTGCATAACTTGCTAAGTTGTCTTCATCCCAGTGGAGAAAAGTGAAGATTAGTTTGCTGAGGCCATTATAACCTAAGGAGGGGGAGGGGCCGAGGGGGTTGAGTGAGCAGGAAGAGGAGAAAACCGGCTCTGCTGTTTTTGACGGTCTGGGCATATAAAACACTGGATTCCCAGGTCAGTGCTTATCTGGAAATTTGGTGGGATAAGTTTGCAGGATCATGTGTTTTGTAGGGCTGCCTCTTCTGCTCTCTATGCTCATTCACTCCCCTTGGCCCCTCTCCTTCCATAGACCATAATGGACATAGAAATACTGCTTCTTCTGAGGTGTGTGTGTGTGTGTGGGGGGGGGGGGGGTCAGTACAGAGAGCAAATCTTTTGCTTAATAAAACCTATGACAGAGTTTCTTAAAATTGCTTGTACTATTAGTTCTTATTGAGTTCTGAAAAGTGACATTTAAATGACAGTTACACTTTGATGGAACAAGAGTAAAATTCACTGGCAATTTTAAGTAGCAAACATGCTTAAAGCATTATCCATGGGGAAAAAGGTACTTTATACCAAAAGCAGTATATACATATCCTCACAACTCCTTTCAGTTCAATTATAGAGCAAATATCAAATATCGCATAGAAATTTAGATAAATGTGATACTGTTTCTAAAGGAAATCAGTTATGTTTTCCCACTCCTGTATAACCCCCTTAAAATTTGCCAAAATCCTTATCCCTATTTTAGATAATCTAATAACATTTAGGTATTTGATCTTTAATCCCCCATCACACTGAATTCATTTTTGATGTATAAGGGCTCGTTCACACAGAGCAAAAGGGGCGGATTACGCGAGGAAATATTTCTGCCTGAAATCAACTGACACTAAATTCCGAGCAGAATGTAAGCAGAATGTAAGCAGAATCCCTGCGTATTTCAGCACGAAATACTCAAGGAATCTACGCTGATTCCGCATGCATTCAGCGCTGAAATTCAGCGAGTATTCAGTGAGTAATAATAGAGGGAGGTGCCAACAACAATTTTGCAGACTTTGGAGACTAGACTATATGGTACCTGAATTTTCTAGAACAGACACAGATAACCATGACTGGGGCTCGTGCTACCCACCTAGGATGGGTTCTATGACACTAGGGGGCAGGAGGCGGTCAGACATAGTCTAAATGTGAGAGCGAGTATCTCTTCACTTCACTACAAAGATATCTCTACTAGTGTTTGGCAGAGTACAAGGCTACACTGGACAAAGGCTACTCTGGCAAACTCCTCTCCTCTCTACCTTGTACAAGCACTATGTCAGCACTCAAGTGTATGTCAACATTATTTATATCTGCAAAACATGTACTGTCAGAGTTATATAGTAAAGTTGTTCTATTTTTCTATAAAACGCACAGGACTCTGCCTATGTCTGTTTGCACCTACACACACACCACCGCACACCTTGGGTTATTTTTCCCCTCTTCTGTGGGTGGTGGTACCCACATCCCGGGTGGGTCAGTTGCCACCCCAGGTTGCCCTGACAAGAGCCCAAGGGACCCAATATAAACCCGGAAGGTTACCAACCATTTTGGGGAACATACCACTGGCCATACACAAGCAAGTATCAACATCACACTTGTGTGCTAGACTAGCACTGGTATCACAACAAATAACATCACTGGCCAAGTAGTAGCTAACATCTTGCCGTAGGACCACCACAGAGGCTTAGGAAGGAAAGCAACAAAGTGGGATGCAGCCATAGGGTAGTGCGGTTTGCTGGAATCTGGCAGGCAATTAGTGACAGCTGGTGGGAGATTTCGTCTGTAATCATGCCCCTCTGAGCATAATTACAACTGCAGAGGGGGGCAGTCCTTTAAGCTTGTAAGGACACTGTCATTGCTGGCCCATACCCAAGACGTGCATGGCGTACTGCACATGTCCGGCCTAGGGATAACGTCGGCGTCTATACAAGATTATAGGATGGCATTCTATGTGATGCTGTATGCTGTGCAATAGTAATCCCTCTGAGAGAGGCATGATTACAGCCGAAATCTCTCACCAGCTGTTACTACTGGAGGACGGCCTGGATGACTAGATAAAGGTAATTAGTATTAGCAGGAAATTTTATAATGTCATTTTTGGGGGCTGGGAGGAGAGCTAGTAGCAATTATTTATGTTGTCAGAATCAGTGCTGGGGGCTTTATAGCACTTTATATAGCGTTGCAGGTCCGTTTTGGCAGTGATTGGTTCCGTGAAGAGACAAAAACACCGCTTTCAGCTTGGCTTTTCATTGTTTTGTTTTTTTTACTTGTGGTGCTGCAGTGTCTACGATAACGCTAGTCGCTGAATATCATCTTGTACTTATACACTTCTTAAATTTACTGCTGGAAATTATATGTTGTTAAGTTACCACATTTCATAATTTGTTGACCGCAAGTAAAACTTTATTCAGGAGCAGTAAGCTTCTAACCTTTACACAGAAAATATATAAAAAAACATAATTTGCAATCAATATCAATAGTAAGATATATGCTGTATACTAATGGTATAGGGAATCTAGTCTTTCTCCATATTGTATAATTTTCTGCTTTGTAAGCGCCCTACCTATCCGACTTCCATAATCAATTTATTGGGTTTTAGAAGCCCAGCGAGGAATAGGAGACAATGTTAAATGCAACCTATCAAATTAATAAAAAAGACACATTGGGCAATATGCCTGTCTTCTATTACTTAGTGCCAAGCTCCTGAAACTTTGGAATATAGCCAGCTGTTTTATCATGGAAACATAAATAAGTAAATGTACCATTTTGACTTCCCAGGTTAAAATAACCGTGCATAGCACATTGAAATTTTGATCCCCCAGGCTCACACAGTGGGTGATGCTGTAACTGCCAGGACCAAAGTCTTAATGTGGTTTTAAATGCAGCCTGAAGGGCTGAAGGTTCTTTATGACTCATTGGATGATTGCTTTCCCATTGTAACAGCTTGCTACATCTTTTACTATTTCACAGAATCACATTTTACTTTTTAATGGCAGTGGAAAACAATCTTTTGTCAACTGATGTGATCTGATTTTATTTAAATCCCTCTATACTTTTTACATTTAGAGAAA